>NC_064755.1:24266558-24506558 GCF_011397635.1 Epinephelus fuscoguttatus
TGTTGTGGCAATGTAATCAGTGCCTGGTTTATGCTCAGAGACAGCTTTTTCTTTCCAGTAAAAAAATCCCCACTTTATTCATGTACTACGTTAGCTTTGGAAGGAGTTTGGGAAGCAAGTGCAGGACTTTGGCATCAGAACTTTAGGTTTGCATCAAGACTCCTGCCATAGGGATAGGCAACATAAGCAATTTGGAGAATGTTCAACACATTCTCACTCCGACCTTGTCACGTATTGTAGCTTGGTCGTGGACTTTCCATGTTTACATATAATGTGCAAGGCAGTGTTCATTTTAAAAAAGAAAACTATGACAAAAAAATTTCATCAACCTTTTGTCTATGATGAAAACAAGATGATGACAAGCTAAAAATAGATCTTGAAAATAAAAACTAAGATTAAATCTATGTTTGTTTTATGATGAGACGTGACAAAAATGTTAGTGGTGGACTATCAGACACTGAAAGCTGAGAACGGCTGTTCTTGTAATTATCTTAAAATGCTGCATGAGCAACAGCCTGGCAAACTCCAGTAAATAGTCTGCGCCAGGATGTTTTGCTAGCCAGCAAAAACCCTCACACCGGAGCAGCATCAGTTAGCAGTTAGTGCGAGTTGTGTGCTGTAAATCAGCAGTAAATAATCAGCTGTGTGTGTCTGACTGTGGAGTTGTTGAATGGATTTGTGGAGTTTATTAGTTACAGTGGTTACTGTTAGCAGTTAGCTCCGCTTGTTAGCCACTGAATGGCAGCAGAGCAAGCAGCCACCTGCCGTGGGACTTCACATCTGGTCTCCACAGGTCTCTGCTCAGTCCGGGCTAGAGAACGTTTTTGAGTTGATGCTTTTGACAGGCAGGTTGGAGGCTCAGTTATCTGAGTGTAGCTGGCTTTGATTAAGTTAATTCTCTGCTTCTTAACAGTGATATCAATAAGTCAGAGTTTACAGTGAACCTGGGTACAAATTCTAGTTGTCTCAGATTAGTTATTTGTGGTGTCAAAATTTTTGAGAGCATAAATAGAGGGATGTTGAGCTTTTCAAATGATGATCTGTGAGTGTGTGCTCATAGATCACACCTTAAACCTGTCAAAAATTGCTGGAGAAGTGAGTGTGTAAATGTGCAGAAATTATTTGCAGCTGGATAAAAAATTTGTCTAAATTAAAGTTTTATGCAACCTGTCACACTGATTCTCATTTCTGATACCTCACTTAGCTTAACTGGATCAGTTTAAAGTTAAAAAAACAAACATAGAAAACACTAAAAGTTATGTTTGAAATGTTTTGAATTTTTGTCGACTAAAACTAGACTAAAATTATAAAGGATAAAAATGACTAAAATGTGACATAGCATTTCTGTCTCAAGACTAAGACTAAATCTAAAATAGCTGTCAAAATAAACACTGGTGCAAGGTAGCCTGGGTTCGTCTGTTGTCGACGTTCTTGGATGTCATGTCAACTTCTGCCTGTTACATGCATTGTGTCTTTTCAAAATACGCTTCTGTTTTTACAGGAAATGTACAGTTTACATACAGTCTCTTTCAAAGTAAATGCACTACGTCGATACAACACAGCAAATTTCCTTTAACAACAAACATAAGTGGTTAAGTTAGACCAGCACATGCACATGGTTAGGGTTAGGCAACAAAAGCATGTGATTAGGTTCAGGCTATAAAGTTATACCAAAAGAGAACACTGGCCTCTCGGGTGACAGTCAGTGACTGTTGGACTCATCCACCACCCCTCCTACCCACCCTACCCAGGCTTCTCACCCCCTTAACGTCCGTTGTTGTCTGACCATATTTCCCCCTGATGCCATCAGGCGCCATTACACACTGAAGGCGTCAAGCCGTGTGTCATACTGACATGAAAGGATGAGTATGGGTTGTAAAGCTTTGATTTCAGTCACATTTCTTTAAGGAAAAGGTAATACAAAATGATTCTGTAGTCAAATGGATGTTGTATTGCAGGGTTGCCTGCTTTGGTGGAAAACAACTGAAATATGTTGTTAGTAAACATTTTGCTGATAACTGAAATACTTTTTCAGTGAACATTTTTCAGATACACTTAATATCAACATTTTTGCAACTTGCCAGATATGTCAATTAGCAACATCTTCTTATTATCTTAACAGAAAACATAACTCCCTCGTCATTTCGTTTCCCTTAAAAAGTATTTGCTGTTTCAAATTAGTTGCATTAAAATGTGATTTCTGGGAAACAGAGCTGGTAGTTCACAGCAGTAACTCTGTAAGACATACACAGGTTAGACTGTGTTGGGATATTTACACTAATTACTGGATATAGAGATCAACAATGTGTCTGTGTAATGAGCTGTACTTTTTGTACTCAACAAGCGACAAGAAACATGTAAAGAGGATTTCTCATATTTTACGTGTGAGCCGTGGTGACCCCAGTGGAATCATACACTTTCCAAGTATTGTAAATACTGTGAGTCTTGTTCGAGAGTGGAAAGAAGTAAAGTTAGACTCGAATCATACTGGCTGCCCTCTTGGTGAAGTCTGCGCGGAAGTTTTGTTCATTTTCCCATTTCTCAACTTCAACATGAACACACAGCAAAACAAACAAACCTGAAAGCCTGCCCCGACAACTTCTTCCCTTTTATTGGCAGCTGATACATGAACAAGAGATTGTCTTGGCTGAAAAAAAAGCAACTGCTGAGGCGTTGCTGGACCTCCAGACCTTTGTGACCAATGGCGTGTCATCCCTCACTTTGTCATGTTTAACTAAAACCAATCCCCATTCAAAGCAGCATCCATCAGTGTTAGTTGAGAACAATGACAGATTGCCTTTCTGCAGCACTCAAAGCATCTGGATCCTTTCTCTACTCCCCCTCTTTTATTTATGGTAAACAGCCTGAATAACAGCTGGGCAATGGGAATTTACAAGTTAATCAATTGTTTGTTAGGAGCCAAAGCGATGCCCCATACCCAACCATCTGCGAGTTAATGTTCATTTACCATGCTAATTTTCCCATAGGCAACAGCATATCTATTGATTTCTTCTTGAGAGATTTATCCACAATTAGCATCATGAAAACATTTAATATATAAAATGGAGCCTACACTGTAGATGTGGGAGTGTTCAGTTAAATGTCGAGCCTGCGGCGCGTTCAACTGAGAAATGAATTCAGCTGGTGCTGAAAACTTGGCCCAAAACAAACACAAAACTATAAGAGCGGTAACACTTTGGTCCCGTGCACATTTTTGTCTTCCAAAGGGGATGTCCTGGCAGACATATTAAGTTTCGCACACTGCTGATGCGCCTAGGTAAGCACTGTTTATCCTGGACACTGCGTTTCCTGTTAAAGTGATGTTACCTTTGTCTATCCTCCCAGGTGTTTATGCCTGTGGCAGGGTCTTGGTCTTTTGTTCCCTCCCGCTCCCTCCTCTGCACCGCGAGATGACTGGCATGCACACAAGCCTCAGACAGGTCGGTCACAAGTATCCCTCAACACGCAGTCAGCAGTCCACATGATTGGCGCTTGTACAATGTCAGCACATTCACGGATTTAATCATCTGGAGTAAACACTCATGTTACATTTTGATAGATGTTAAAAAGTAAGATGTATCTGGGTTTTTTCAAAATCTTAAAAACAACACATTAGAGAGAAACATTTTTTTCTTTCACTTATGACTCACCTACCCCCAGAAATAAGGAACGATATTTAATTAGATGGCAGAAAATGATAATAGCAATCGTTAGTCTGACAATAAAATGTTTCAAAAACTCATATATATACACAATGGTGCAGCAAAATCCTTGAGTACATGCAGAAATTGGGCAATATTTTTCTATTAAATCCACTTTATTTGGCCGTGCTGGCAGCCTTGAACCAGTGTTAGGATAGGGCACCATTTACAACTGTGCTGTGAGCACTGGTATTCACCTTTTCCTATTTCCCGGCTGCAGCACAGAAACCACACGCTACTTTATTTATAATCCAAGCAACCTCAGTGTGTAACTCTTGCCCCGTACTCTTGCTCGCATCACACAGTGAGGTCACTTCCCTCTGCACCTCCACTGCTCTTGCATTCCAACATGGCTCTAGGACAGCAGCCCAGCAAAGCTCTATACTCCTCAAATCACAAAGAGGCCCAGATCAGAGCTGAGCTGGACGTGAGCCAGGATCCAGGCCCTCACAGCCCAGGCAGCTGGGGGCAGCCTATAATAAGTGGGAGACAATGAGAACTAGCACACCTCCCACGCTTTGCATGTGGATGTCGATTCAGAATTGAAATTAAATGGTTTCATAGGTTTTCCATAGACCACACTAATTATGAAAAGATATGAAATCCACTGGTGGGTTTAGACTGTACATACATTAAGGGTATATGTTTAACATAATAGAGCTCAAATTAAGAAAATGTATTATTCAGTTCACTACGGTAAGTTGTTTGAAAGTGCAAAGTTGTAAAGGACAAAGATTAATGCAGTACACATGAAGGCATAAAAAGAGGCTTTCTGAAGCTTTTGATTTTGCTGAAACTTTAAAAAATTGCTGAACTATTTATTCTTTTCTCATGAATTTCTCGGCCAGCTTACTTTTTTATGTGTTACCTACACGCTTTAAAATCCAAATTTAATTGCACCAGACTGTAAAAAAAAACGGGCAACCGAACAGTTTTTCCAGCAGTCATCAAAAACACGTATGTACAATGTTTTTTTTTCACATGGGGAAACTAGACATATTAAAGGCATTCTCTTTTAATGAATAATAATGAACAGTTCACTGTGATGTAGACGGCGGTGGTGCTTTAATGGTCCCTTGTAGCCTCTTAAGCCTCTGGTGATAAATCTCACACAGGCTCACTCGTATAACTAAAACCCAAACCTCATTCAACTTCACATCCATCAGTGTTTGGCTGAAAGCGATGACAAAGCACTTTCAATTACACCAGTAACTGACTCTGGAAACAGTTCATAGCAGGGTCCAGGCTCGAAGACTAGGGGAAACACACAAGGGGGAGGGCAGAATGGCTGGTGGGGCATCCGTTTGACTCACTCCCAAATAATAAAAAGGGTGGTGTGACTCGGGGACACAAGGGATGCCGCCAGCATCGCGAACCCAAGGACAATTCACCTATTTTGTGTGCTGTCACCCCTGTAGTCTGATTTATGGTTTGGACATCCTTCCTATGACCCATTCGTCCATCAGCTCGGCACTATAAGGATATTCTGGTGATCAGAGGCTGAAGTATCAAAGCGTCCTCAGTCAGGGCCCTTGTCTAGTACCAGAGGGCCTTGCGCTGCTGAATGGGGAGCGATGCAGTTGGGAGGGAAAGTGTTGCAGCACCAGCAGAGGAGTGCCATTCTTAACCCTGAGCACCAGAGGAGAGAAGAGCTTTTTGAGAATCCATCAACTGTAAACGCTTCATTCTATAATGTTGGTGTTTTCTTTTCCATTTTTCCTCCCAATTTGTAATTATATTATGTGGAGTGTGTGCTCTCTAAAAGTTAACATGGCAGTGTTTAATTGGAGTGATTTTACTCATAATTGCATGATCCTCTCTACCACTTTTGGCTTCCACTTTATTTGAATAAGCGGGCTAATTTCGGAATCCCATCCTCAAAATTAATCAGTATAGCATGCTTAATATTGAAGTTCAAAACTGAAATAATTGAGAAAATGTAAATCTGCGTCCAATAATGGGAGCCTTCATCAACAAAAACAGCAAACCCCAACAATGACAGCAGCAGTCAGGGAAACATCTAATGCAGCAGATAAGTGATTATCATTTTTCTCTCTTCTAAAATGCCTTTATTACATAAATAAAAACAGAGTCGGATCCTCCAGAGTGCCTGATCTTTTAAAGCAGCTCTGACTCCAACCCCCCTGATGAAAGGCCCACACTAACATTGGGAGTCCAGAGCCTTTACTCTCTAACTTCAGGCAATTATGACACAGAGGAGATCTTTGCCTTCTGCACTCAAAAAGAAGAAGAAAAAAGGCTTCCCTTTTTTCCAAGCTTAGTTGTAAAAATAAGCTTGCTCTCCTCAATTGCAGTCACCCCGTGCCCTTTGCAATAGCAGCAAGGATGTATCGGAACAAGCCATGGGGCAAAACAAATCACTTGTGATTTACAGAATTATAAAGATTTTAATAGCTGCAATGTTTCTCTCTCAGATTGGTCTTTATTTCCAGGAGTCAAAGTTTCCTGGGTGCCCTAGGCTTTTTAAAAGCAGTAATTGGCCAACAGAGAGACTTAGGATCTCCCTGAGTGATTGAGTGTATTTGTTGCTATGAACTTGAGGGTATCACTCTAAAGATCACAGGTCCAGGTTGTGAGAGCCTGCAACTTATCAAGCACAATTCAGTTTGCAGCAGCCGTGGAAGTCGACTACTTTTCCATACAGTTTTGTTTAAAGTTTTAACCTTTCTGTGCAACTTGATGCTGTTTTCTTTTTTCTTTTTCCTTTTTGTTTTGCTGATTAGTTATGTTTCCAAATAATTTAGCATAAACTAAGGGGGTCTGGTTTGTGAACTAAAGACAGCCTTGAATTAATGCAGAATAATTGTTATGATGAAGAGCATGACTGTTATTCTGGTGTGTAAGGGGAAAAAAGCAGTGGTACATAAATAATAATACTTGAGAAATAGGAGTAGATTTTTGAAGTGTAATTGAAAATCATTTATTGTACTCTCTCTTTACACTCAGGAATGAATCAGCACACCGCCCTTTACCGTAAATACGTTATGTACAGTTTTATTTGTAACCGTGCAGACATGGCAACAACCAAAAATAAATTAAAGCGTAGCAGGACTGTGTACCATGAGCACACCTGTGTGCCTCACAATTAAAAACAAATCAACCACAATTAATGTTACACAGAAATAATAGTTTCAATATTAATAATAATAACAAGTATTATAAACTTATCTGTCTATCTTTTAATTAAAAACCCTTCTGCACCTCTCACCTGATTTTTTTTTTCTTTATAAAAGTCAGGCAGTAAACAGTTCAGAAATGTCAGCATAATCTATCTATCTTCATAATGCAGACAAATTATGAAACATATTAAAATTGATTAACTGACTCTTTTCTCATTGCGCAGGCAGTTATATATAGATCATACCCGGTGTATCTGTTATATTAATTAATGGGTTAAATATGTATCTTCGCTCCTTAGCTATCGCTGTAAATGTTCCTTCACATATCTGCAGAGCATCTTTCTTAATGTTGAAAGCATGTGCTTTCTAACTGTTAGAAAAACAAGCCTGGCAGTAGCTAAGCTATATTAAGGAAATCCACCAGGGAGGCATAATCGAGTTTGACTCTCTACCGGTGGTCTCCTTGTTAGTGTTGTGAGTGTCAGAACTGACAGTGCAGGTAGCTCAAATGCCACTTAAGGTTTTAGCTTCAGTGGCTTTTGGAAAGAAATGACCGTGACCTGTGTAGCTTGAGCCCACATCCCACACCCTTTCTGCCTGACAGCTGCTCAATGGCAAGTGTCTGCCAGCATGCCGAGGGGAACGCTGCCAAGCAGCCGGAGATAGAGATGATTACCACATCCCTCTCTCCCTCTCAGCCTGCTCACTGAAAACTGATACCTACTAACAAACTGCTGTCAACATGTTAGCGAGGCAGAGAGAGTGAGAGCAGTACTATGTGCTGAGCGAGAAAAAAGGGAGAAAAGGAGATGTGTGGGAGAGTCAACGTGAGGAGTCCAAACAAGTTAGGATTAATGACATTGAAGCAAGTTTTTGTTCTGCTGTTTTCCGAGCTATTGTGGCACACTGGAAGAATGCAATCAACGCTATAAGGAAAAGCCTGTTAGGCAGGCACTCACCTACAGAGTGACAATCAGATGATGAATGTCAGACAATGTAGTCACAAGGTCACTAGTTTTCAGCCTACTGTAGCTCATCATGCAAAATTATGTGTATCCACTTGCAGTCATGACTGTAAGAGAAATGATTTCTTGGTGAGAAGTTTTACTTTTCATGCTGTAACAAGTATAATTTGTGCACAGTGAATGCCACATTGTCAAGAGAAAGTTTTTACGGTGTTGTGCAGATATGTAAATTGCTGCAGACCTTTAGTCCAGCCACTTAAAACTTAGGTTTTCCTGCTGAGGAGACAATGAATGCAGTTCCTCCAGAGAAGAGTTATAAATGTCATTGTTTTTGAATAAATCCCCCACAGCGCCACTTTAAAGTGAAATAAAGGAAGAAAAAAAATCACAGCTGACATATATTTTTCTAATTGTTGCAGAAGGGGGACAGGAAGCAGCATGGAGTAGCTTGAATTATCGGTAATTAGAATATCGCTGTGCTTAATTACAAAAGATTTTGATTGTCTGATTTTCAGCAGAAGGACTATTTTAGCTACTGTCTTAATACACATTTGTTTTTGAAGATTGGGAATGACAATTATGGTAATGTGCATCCCAGCATGAAATATTTTTGTCAAAGATGGAAAACAGGACATGTTAAGTAGACATAATGCATATGTAGATTCTTTGAAAAATGCTAATTAAAGACATTGTAACAATCTATTTTGTATTTTTCTGTGATTTGAAAATGAAGCTTTTCATTCTGAAATTCTTTTCAGGGCAGCGCAGCTGTAGTGGAGAGTCGTGTGAGAGGAAACACGTTGAGGATTAAAAAAGTTAATAATATAAAATTAATAAGTCTTCTAAATCAACCATTGTTAAGTTCTTTTTCTTAATCGCCCTGGAGGAATGTGGGTTAAACATACTTGCAGACAGGTATTCATTTGCTTGGCTTGAGGTTAAAGCGAAGGTAAAAGTTTTCTGCTAATACAAAAGACGTCAATTACTCGGAAAAAATACAAAACTTTGTGTCTGGAGCATCATGTGGTTCAGGCTCATTCTCCAGCCGGTCTCCGCAGAAGTCGGTGATTTGCTTCTTATTTATTTCACCATTAAATGCCACAGCTTAAAAAAAAAACAGAAATCTGGGACAAAATAAAACTGTCTACAGTAATTCGCTGTAGAACTTTGTTGAGCAACAAGATAAGTATTTCTCTAAAAATCAATTTTCGAGAAGAGACAATGGAAACAAACCTAAGTGCTAGTTTGAAGCAACCCCACAAGGCTTCCAGGGAAACCACCAAGCCTAAGAAGCACTTTATTAGCCAGCAGGGGGGGGTCAGGAGGACCAGCCCTATCATTGATTGAGGTTGGAGGATGCATCCACAGCTGCACTTTCTCTAAATTTCTAAGAGTAAATATGCACCTTTGAAGTGGGGGGTGCCTAGGAGCACTCCTCTGCACAGATTGTGTGGGTTTCTGTGGGGAGCTGTAGTTACGGGAAAGATCAATGGACAGGGCATTAGGGGGAAGAGTACACTACACTGTCCAGCCCTCCAGCCTACAGAACAACTCAGCAGCTCCTAGATGGCCAGTATTATTGAGCTCAAGGCAGTTTAATTCTCCATGCTGTTTTCTCAGACTGATAAAAATTTCAACCTTTCCGGCTGCAAAATGTATTGGAGAAAAAGATGAAATATACTATGAACTTTATATACAACTGGAGTTTGGTTCATATCGTTCTGCTACCACTTTTTTTTTCTTGCCACACATCAACTTCTGTTGTAGTCGTGATCTTCTGAAAAAAAAAAAAAAGAAAGAAAATACAGGTTTAGAGAATAAATGCATTTTAAAATGATCCCCAGCTGAGCTCTTTGACTTTGTAGCTCTACTGGAGCCTGGTCATTCTTCTGAGGTCATTTGCTTCCCATCTATATACATAGTTTTGCACATATTCATGTGACTTTTTTATCCGAGATAAGCTTGTAGCTCCCCTAAAGCAACAACTCCTTTTGTCTCTGAAGATTAACATGATCCATGTAAATTTTCATGCTTTCTCAAAAATAATCAAATGATATTTTTGACTGGAATACCTCTGTCTGCATAATTACTGACTGGAAAACTCCCCTGTCCAGTCGTGAAAGCATGGAAAAACCCATATCCTGCTCATTGTGCGGCTGGATATGTGTACTTGTGGCAGGCTTTAAGTGCATCAGACTTGTGCTGAACACACAGCTTCCATATTGTGGTTTGTAAAGACTATGGAAAAGCCTTTTGGGGTAGCCACACTTCCAGATGAGGCTAATCTGCTCGTGGTTGGTACAGAGTGATAAGTGAGCAAAGATTTTTAAGCCTTTCTAATATGTCTCAAACTCGGCGATTATTAAATATGAAGTAAACACAATACCGAATAAGCTTTCAAATTGTAAACACATTACAGCAATTAAACACTGAATTCATCATTTAATTGGATGAATTTAATGAGTACAGTGAATGCTACGCCGTCCCCGAGATGAGGACGAGTGGACAACATGTATCATCTCCACAGAGTGTCAGAGTGTAGCGCGTCCCTGCTCCCAGGTGTCGCCGGGGTTTGGCTCCACCAGGCTCGGGAGATGCAGCCAGAGAGAGTTAGCATTTACAACCCCTGTCACACTCCACAAAACACTGTGTCACTCAAGCACAGCCTGTGTGGCAGCTCTGGCATTAATGGAGACGTTGACATCTTCCGACAGAGTGTTTATCTAATACTAATGCTAAGCAACCAGAGTCAGTCGCCCCCACACGGAGCCATCGAACCCCGCTGCAGACCTCGGTGTCTGGCAATCGTGCTAGTTTTCCCATTCATCCCTCAAGACTTATAGAATTCATAACAATGGCTTTGCTGCTGCTTCGTGTCATGTCTAGTTTTTTTTTTTTTTTATCATTCAGACACATATTTCTTACCACCATCCACTACACGGCCCAACTGCTTCACAGGTGCTTGAGACAAAGTTGGGTGAAATTCTGACAAATTGCAGGAAGCGTCACCTGCGTATGCTGGTGTGAATCTCCAGCTCAGGACCACCAGTAAAAGTTGTTTACATATTTCTGCTGCAGTGTTAGTCTCAGACATTTCTTTTTGCTCCCCCCCCCCCCCCCACACACACACACACACACACACACGCACACGCACACACCGGCCAAGAGAAAGGGAGATTCAAGTTTGTGTTTCAGCCTTAATTTTATAACACCAAATCACTCACTTAATTGATATATGTTTTAGAATACATTCATGTACATTGTGCACCTTAATATTTTCTTGCAATGCTATATATTGTAAAATCTGTTGACAAATAATTTGTCAAGAAAGTGTTAGTTGAGGCAAACACTTGTTTTTAGAGAGCAAACACGCTGTGCAGTATACAATGCACAAAAGGCCACAAAAATTCCTATATGTTACTATATGTATCAGAGACTGATGATGGGTTCATGAAGTGTATGGAGCTATCTTTAGAGGATTGATTTCCCATACTGCCACGCAGTTGGCTGCATTTATATTCCATGCCTGTGGCTCTGTGACCCCTGGTTCTCCTTTGATGTGGCAGGCAGAAGCACAAACTAGGATGAGGCAGAGAGAGAGAAGGCTGAGGGATAGCAAAAGGTGAAACAGTCTACAATGGGAGGGGGGGTGGTTGGGGGGGGGGGTAGAGATTTTTCTTGTGGTGCAGGTTTCTTGGAGGGATGAGAGGACGGGATGAGGGAGTGTAAAAAAGACCAGTATGAGTTTGCAGGGAGCAGCGCGCGAACCAATGAAGCCATCATCTGACAGATCTGTGAGAGTTTGCACTGAGGGCGGGTTGGTGGTGGGTGGGCAGAAAGGAAGCTAGGCCGAGGGAAAGGGATCGGGTGATGGTGGGGGGTTGGGAGAGGGCATGACGGTGGCGCGAGCTGATAGAGACGTCAGCGCCGCTTCAGTAATCTCACGACGGCTGGCCGCAGCGAGGGGCCATCGAGGGGCCCACGAGAGCAGAGGCATGATAGAGCAGACCACCCCGACAACACTAGCAGGGGGCCAGGCAGTACGGACAAATCAAAGCGGGAAGAAGTAATTTTTGAGAAATTACAGAAATCTCCATGGAAATTAGCATGAAACACTTTCTAATCTCTTGCTTTTCACCATGGACGATAGGGGTCAGTGCTTCAAGTTCTCCAGCCCTTGGTTTCTCTTTCTCTCTCGCCCCATCCCTAATTTCATTATTCCCTCTTGATTTTTTTTCTCCTCTCCCTCCTGCTTTTTATGTATACTCATTTTACAGCCTGACACTCTGAAACAGCCCCTCCCTCCGCTCATATTCCTCAACCATTCATTTGCTTGAACCCTTTTCATTGACCACAATTAAACGTTTAGATTTCAAAGGCAAATCAAGGGAGAGCCAAGCCATGCCCTCAGAGTGACACAGGATCAAGCTGTTGGGTGCTTTGGAGTCTCAGATGGGGTGAATCCCCCAAGATTTGTCCTCTGCACCCTTTCCTTTTCGTTCTCGTGTCTGTCAGAGCTCAGAGCACCGTTCAAGCGCATGGGAGGAGTGAGGCGCCCCTAGTTGTGACCATGTGGTTATTGGTAATCAACAGCATTTACAGCGATACAATGACACCCTAAGCCATAATTCTTCTTGTCACAGTTGCTCGCCATCTCAACAATACGGGGACAAAATGCACTGCAAGAAAATGGTTGTGGAACAGTATTGTAGATGTGCATACCAGATTTTTAAATTGTTGTGCAGTCTGTTTGGCTCTTTTCATACTTGTTGGTGTTTAATTAGTTTTGATTTAATTTGCATTGAGCCCTTGCATTATAAATTAGATCAATGCATGTGTGAGGTGTTTTCATGCTGTCAAGTTTTAAACAGTGGACAAGACCCGTGCTTTCATAGAGCAGAAATCTATTTCATTCAAGTTTGGACCAGATTTCTTGATTATTTTTATCATCAAGAGGCAAATATATTGTTATATCTACCAAGTGTAGTATAGCTTACAGAAATAATCTTTTTTTTTTTTTTCATTCTGCATCCATGGCAACACAGAGAGTGTTGTCCTCTTTCATGGTCGTGGTCATATCATCAAACATTGTACTAAACAGAGCCGCTCCTGCTTCACTGAAGCTCATACACAGAGAGCGAGACTTTGGTATTGTGCTCCATGTAAATTGTTTCTCCTCGCGTGTTCGCTTCACGGCCGGACAGAATATTAAACTTATTTGGGTAAAATAATAAGAGAAGCATCACATTCTGAAAGAGAGAGAGAGAAAAAGGCTGAATAGTGTAATATAACATACTCTATCTTTAAACCAGATAATAAATGCATGAAATTGTGCCATTTGTTAAATTCAATATAAAAGACCTATTATGTTTTCAGATTAATTATTAGATAAATGATACATTTTTTAAAATGTTTTCCCATCCCTGTGCCTCACTACTGGGAGACAGCAAAGAGAATGAGTTGCCAGAAAATTCAATCGAGGCATATCCAAAAGAGACCAGGGTCTCTTGAAGCCTCAGTACAAACAAGAGCCAATGAAAAAAAACAAAAAATGGGTCATCTTTCTGTCATGTTGTACTACAATATAGGAAAAAAAATTGCATTCAGTCACCACGGTGATAATTTATCTGCTAACTAAACTGGTTTTTATAATTGTATCAAGGATTTCCAGTTTTCATACAGGTTTTTGTTTAAATTCATTGAAGGACATGGTCAGAAAATGCAACTCGGGTCTCTTGTCCTTGTCATCTTGACATGTTGGTGAAGATTTTTTTTTCCCTGGACTCACAATCACAAATCACTTCCCCACGTCTCTGCCTTATTAAATAAAGACGCAGACAAATCCACTAATAGGTACAGTAGACAAGATAGAAATAATGGGCATTAGGTCCGAAAGTAAAATAGTGGCATTTGATTAGCATTATATTGTATGCTGATTCATGGGAAATAGCTATAGAGTAACGCTGGTGGTGGAGGCTTAATTAGAGTGCTTGCAGACTTGGCACATTGCAGTGACAAGCAGTAGAAAAGTGTGTAAGATATAGAAACCTTTCTAACCTCTAGTTAAACCCTCTCTTCCATTCTAACAGTTTGCCCTCTAATTAAGCTCCAGAGGTGGAGTTTTTTTTAACCACTCACATGCAATCTTGCTAATTGCAACCGTAGAAAATGACAGTATTGTCCAAAATCATAATCTATGGTATTGTCTAACATATGTCAAAAAGGAGCCTTAGAAATGATCAACTATAAATATGTGGAAAAAGTTGCACATTTTGTGAGTGTGCTCCAAAAGTAGGAAACTTGTCAAACTCATAATTCTGCCTTTAATTATTTTTGAATTATTTGTAGGTGGTATTTTGATGCATAATCAGATGCTGAAATGTTTCCTGAAGTCTTATCCATCATAGTTTTTTAAGGATCCACAAGCCATGGTGCAAATTGAATACGGTCTAATTTCTGTGAAGCTCCGGTTAATGTGTTCAGAAGGAATAAAACAAGGATATACACATATGAAGCTTGAGACCTCATTTAACCTAGATGGTACAAACATTTGGCAGGGCCTGAGTGTACCTGCTCCTAGTTGCGGTTCTGCCAGTAATAGATAGATGGCACTGCATCCAAGGTAGAGCAAAGGGCCAGAGACTTCTCTCTACCATCTTTCAGGGTCTTACTCTCATTATCCATCCGAAAATTAACCTGTCAATTTATCAATCAACACCATCTTGAGTTTTCTGCCTCCTGTTTGGCGACTAGCATTGCAACGACGCCGACGCACTGATAACCAGGAGGTATGTGTTTGTTAGTGTAGTGAATGAGTGCATTATCACTTAAATGACTGCTATGAATCACAATTGCTGCCAGGCGGTTGATAAGAGGTAAATACACAAGCAATTTGATTTGAAAGTATATATCTGTTTATGTATTCTTTTATGTGTCAAGAAAATAAGGTCAGGTCCAGGCGGACAGTATTTTGGCTTTGTTGCACACGGTTTTCTTTAAGTCCCATACAGTGTGAGGGCAGGTTGTATTGTGAGGGCTGAATTCTCCAGTTTACTACCATTGCCTCTGAAAAGAAAGGAGTTTAGACAAGCTTGCATTTAATTTAAAAAATTGTGTAAATGTGCAGTGTGTTTAGGCAGAAAATATTATTTTATATTAGGACTTGAAGCAGTAAAAATAAATAATAAATAATAATAATAAAATTAAAAATAAAATCAAATATAAACACATCATAAATGGTCAATAAAAATACATTATTATTCTTATTATTATTGTTATTATTATCAATAATAATAATAATAAAAGCTTCCACAAAATTATTTCACAATTAGTTATCAGTGATAACAGAATATTACTGTGATATTTTTTCACAATCAGAATCAATACAAGCAGTATCTTTGATATGGCCACTTTGATCTTTCATTTATTATTACCAGACCATAGCACTTTAAGATTTTATTAATATCCTGAATGTTCAGTCCAAATTTTATCAATAATTCACAAAAGCAATATTATTAATTTATTGATAATTTTAAGAAATAATTCAGAATTGCAAGTGTAAATATCAATATTATAATTTTAATGTGTTTCAAGGACATTGCACACATTGCCTAATTCTTCTCTATTGACTTTGGAGTTAATGTTACATCTGCTCTTAGAAATATCTAAAAGGGAGGCGGATTGAAATATGTGTTTGCATGCTCAGCATGCTACAGAGTTATAATAAGCGCTGGGACATGTCTTTATCTCTAAATGGGTTATAATGTGATAAGCTAAACTAGACCCTCAAAAATCCCTACCAAGTGCAACCACGGGTGGGGGACCTCAATTGCTTCAGTTCATTCTTCTTTTTCCCTGGTATTTTCTTCTCCTCTGTTCAGGTTATTAGCCGCTACATGACTGGATCGCCTGAAAAATGCAAGGACGCGAACAGAACCAGATAGGGGTTGTGAATAGCGGGAGGGACTTTCCTTTTTCCAATTGTTGTTATTTGCAAATGGCCTTATTGTGTAGAGGTGTCGGGAGAGGAGGGGGCGCTAGTGAGGAAAAATGGCGGAGAGTATTTTAAAATGCTGACAAAAAGACGAGAGAAAAAGGAGCACAACATCTGGTAATTTGTTTCAGCAAGCTTAGCCTAATGATGTAAGCAGATTACTTTCCAACAGAGTGGGAAAGGGCCATACAGGGCTTCTTTTTTTTTCTTTCATTCTTTTTTTGTGCCCCTTATGGGTCTCCCCCCATTAAAGACTGAGACAGAAGCCACTGCCATATACACCGTCAGTTCATACTGGTGACTCTGTGTACGCTCCTCCATGCCATTTGATAATTCACATGCTCAAGAAGTGGATTTTTGAGCAGATCAGAAAATCGCTGCTTATTTTGCAGGCTATTTCAGCGCCTTAAAAGGGGAACCTCCCTGACTATCTGAGGTGGGATGTAAGCCACTCGATGCTGTGGGTGCCCCTGGCCCGATTTGCTCTCTCTCCTCAGAGAGCAGAGATCAGTGGTATGCCCAGATTGAAAGGGAGGGCAGGAACCCGGCGTGATGAAGGACACTGGCTCCCTGTCAATGTGTGGAGGAGACTGGAGGATGAAACACACCATTAAGACCAATTTAGAGTGTTGCTCTAAATTTCAGCAGGACTGATCGATCCTGACAGGAGGGCATCGTACCGCCTGCCAGATCACTTAAACCACTGCCCCTTGTCTCACGTTGCTTAATGTCATGTCATTGGCTATCATTCCCAGTCGATGAGTGATCTGCTGGATTTCATTTCAATTACGACTTGTAGGATTACCTTTTTATTTTTTACACATCAGTAATCAATGAGGATTTTGATAATAATGTCATAATGCGATCTCAGTATTGCATTCTGTCCCTTTTTTCCTCTATTCTTAATCCAAAGTGAAATCCTCTGAGACCAGTTGTCCTGTTGGTTTATTGATTTCTTTTCCCCTTGCTCTGTGAACATTGGACAGAAACTTGAGAGCCAAGGTACAGAAAAGCGACTATACCTTACTCAAGGGTTTAACTGTCAGGCAGGTATTCACTTGATAATAACAATAACAGATAATAATACAGTTTATTTATAGAGCTCTTTTTCCAGGAGTAAATGCAGCTCAGAGTGCGTTGCAGAATAAAATGAGACAGACTCCCAAAATATGATGAAATAATTAAATAAAAAAAGCGTTAAACCAATTTATAATGACTAAACAGTCTCAGTAACAAAGGAGGAAGAAAGCCTATTAAGATTAATGGTGAAACATAAATAACAAAGTGAGATAAGAATAAATAATCCTAGAGAAATAAGCATTAATTCCAGCAGCAGTATTTTAAGTACATTTTATATATAAATTCTGATTGTGTATGTTGTGATATGTCCATACCATACGCTGTGTATATTATTATTGCCGTGTTCCTATCAGCCAGCGCCGTGCTGACATTTTATATGCCATCTATTTATTAGTTGGGATGTTCATTGAGGCAGCTCAGGTTAAGTATCTTGCTCAGTGTCTGACTGGAGATACTGAACCTGCAGCCCTCTTGTACCAAGTTCAGTTCCCTAACCACAACCAGTTTGCCCCTTTGAAGGATGAGGTCTCAGAAGAGTGGTGCTATGTATACCACACAGACAGTGATCTATTCCGTGTCTGATATCATGTTGCTCCATGTCACTGACTGATGTTACCTGCATCCCCCCGTGATGATTAGATCCATGACTGCGCCTACAGTTCCCTCATAAAATCAGTTCCTTTTCTTTTAACCCGCAAGACGCCGAGTCCCCTATCGGAGAGAAAAGAGCGAGCCGGTGAATGGGCGAGGGAGGAAGAATAAGTGAAGTTATTTTAAAGGATGATATTGCTTCATTGTGTGCTGTCATTCCATCCTTGACAAATGTTCCTCATCTGAGTTGGTGACATGCTCCACTGTATAAATGGGTTATGAGCTGGAATATAAGCTATGTAAGTCACAATGCTTTGAGACATCTGCTAAGCACATTCATATGTAATGGAACATAATGTAATAAAAATAATGGAGGCAACATAGAAGATTTATCTCCCATTATAAGCATCCTTGCTCTGCTTTATTGCAACCTTCCACCTGCGCCTTGAAAAGAGGAGGATTTCTGAAAATGGAGAGCTTTCGTGAGCTGCGAAATTCTTACTCGCACCAGTCAAGGGTCTGCGGACTGGATGCCCTTTAAAAACATTTTGAATTATTTCCTTATGATGCCTTTAATGACTAGTGTTTGCAACAGAAAGTATAAAGAATAGCGTGTCTTGCAACATGAAGAAGCACTACAAATGTCGAATAAATGTTATATTTGAAATTACATGATTCATGCTGTACAACGGACAAATACTTTCAGATTTTAAACGTAACTTTAATCAATTAAAACATCAAAAAGTATTAATCAAGTGGTTTTATTCAGATGTTGAGCTTTAAAATGATTTGGTCCATGATGGGGGAGTGAACTAGTAGCCCGTTGTACCTTTAATGATTTGCCTGGTGTGTATCTTCAGGGGCTGTCTGTGCCACCAGCTGAGGCGTTAATACAAATATAGCAGATAATTTGTCAACTAACCTGTTTTTTTAAGTGGATTTCTCCAAAAGTGTGACAGGCAGGTGGGGAAACATGGCACAAGTAATTAGGTATTTGCTGTTATTGAACCATCCTGAGAATTCAGATTTTTTTTTTTTTTTTTTTAGGCAACACAACTTTTAAAAGTGGAAGATTCTGATGTTGGTTTGTTTGTTTCTTTATTTATTTATTTAATTATATTTCATCCATCTATCCATTCATTCAGTCCTTTACAATTGCTATAAAATTAAGACAGCTAGTCATTCTACAAAAAGAACATCTCGTCAAATAATCTCATTAGCTTTAGCTGTTTTCTTTTAAAAAGAAATAGTAGGGCAATTGATAAAGTCTAAGCTCCACCTTCGCCGCCTCTCCATTTTGTAATCACAGGCAGTTTGGCAGCACAACGTAATTAGTTTGCACGCCAGATTTCCCATGAGTCCCAACCCAGCTCAAAGCCAATCCCTTCCTCATCAGCAGCCCAGAGACTAAACACCTACTTTATCTGGTTCCCCCAAGGCTGTCCATCCATGGGGAGTCAGGGTGCCCTCAAAAACATTGCCAATGAGGGCTCCAATGCCTCAGGCTGATATGGGTGAAACTTCAGATGGCAGATGGCACAGGGAAGGAAAAGGACCGTATCTTTGAGGTAGAACTGCCAAACAAAAGTGGAACATCATATCCTAGAGCCTTACGTCCCAGGGCTGAGATTAAAGCATGAAATATATGTTTAGAGGAGCCGCAAATGTCTTCATTTCAAAAACTGTAAGCGATCAAAGTGTCTGATGTGTGGAGGCATGCTGCAGGGTATTTTTATGTTTTCACCATTTGACAGTAACCGAGGAAATGTTTCACAGCTTGTTCAAATGTCATCATTGATAAACAGGACTGCTGAAGTTGAGTGTCATTTATTACAGCAGCTATCTGTAGTAGAATAAGGTAGCGCTCGGCTGTATGTGCTTTGCTTTATATCATACATGCATCAGTATCGCGCCATGATCTCTTCATCATCTTATAATCTTTGTGCCTAAGTGCTGTGTTTGAAAGAAATGGTGAAGGCCAGTCTTTTTTCTCTATCTTATCCAGTTCACTCTTTTCATTCTAAGTATTTGTAGATGTGCACACATCTGAATTACCTCTGCCAGTCAACAGCAAGAAGTGATCGGGCAGTTTTTAATACCACTAGGCCCATCTGGGAGAAGGACCCTTTTCATTCGACATACTTGGCTGCTTGTCGCCTCACCATAATGGGCACGTTGAACGAGCTCTGAAGCAATAGCCAATTAAATGCCTTGAAGGGGATGCCTCGAGGCCCTGCATGAAAGGCTTCAGGTGTGAAATGCTTGTTTTTCAAGAGTGCTGCAAATGTTGGCTGCTTTCAAGTTTGCTATTGCCCTGCTGGCTTCCCCTTCCAGCCCACCCCAGCAGCCCTTCTCATGTGGAGGAGGGTAGAGGCTAGAGGTGATGGGCAAGAGAAGACCACTTAAGTACAATTTTCTATTCAGTGTTCCAAACCTGTGCACTCTCATGTTTTTCACCGCTGCCTCGTAACAGCGAACAGAGTTTCAGATGATGCAGACAATAGCTTTTTAGCGCACAATAGAGAGAAGAGGAGAAGCTGAAGGGCAGACAGGGGGAAATATGGATGAGACAGAAAGTCTGTGCGTGAATCCAAACCAGAGGCTGTGGTGGTTGGGTGATGGCGGGGGTTGGCTGGGAGGGGGCTTAAAAGGAGATGGATTGTTTGCTAATTGTGGTCATTTCTGACCAGAACATGACAGGTTCAATGACTACTTTAATGCGTTATTGAATACAACAGAAACTTGAAATGCAATTGTGGGAGAAGCCTCTGTTTTAGAAATTTGTTTTCAGCCCCTCCACAGGAGGGAAGAATGTTCATTCATAGTTCAAGTGTAAGAACAGGCTGCCTAGTCTCCGCGCAATAAAACATTTATGTCTGAAGTGTTACATCCAGCCTGGATTGAAGTATTTATCCAAACTGCTGTGTTTCTTCCCTCAAATCTTGCAACATGGATAGTTGAGAAACAGCCTTAGATCATTGAGGAGTAACATTAAAAGATGCCTGCGGGGCCTGAGAGGGAGTAAATCCAGGGGATATTAATCTTATTAGGATCATACATCACTGTGGTGTCAGGTGAGGAGACAAATGAATGGGCGCCTGTTTATCTGAGCTAAGCTATGTGGTTTACCTAGCCATCGCTCAGGGCACATATTGCCACTAATAAATTGGTTAAGTCTGAGCAGAGTGATTGTAATGAAGTTAAGGGACTGCCTCGTCTGAGCTCTCGCCACTACAGCCAGCCATTCCCGCGTCCCCCTTTTTATCTGTCCAGATTGGGAGAGCCCTTTCGATAAGATGAAGAGAGGAGAAATCAAAATAAATGGAGTCCATTAAAAGCAGCAATGCATCAACTGCTTGATAAAGTGATTAATAAACAGGCTGGGATTGTGATTGATTAAAGCATTTAATCAAACTGTTAAAAAGCCCTATTGGCAATGGTGCATAAATGCCCTGCATGGTTTAAATGTGTAAAACGCCACATAACCATTGTTTTTTTCCGTCTTTCTCTCTCTAAAATTACAAACCTGTGCTGATCTGAAGCATTTAAAATTGTGCTTTGTAGGTAAAAAAAAATGCAGCGCTCTCTCTTTTTTAAATAATTAATGGTAAGTGTGCCCTGATATGTAGACTTTGTGGCTCTCTCAAATCCTGGCACATTTTTTTTCTCTGTTTAAACAAAAGAGCAGTGATTGACTTAAGTGGTAACATGGACTCATTAAAGATGTTTTAAATATGCCCGGATACACTTGCATTAGGCTTCCAAACACTTAGTAATCAATGACTAAAATCACTTGCAAATTCTAAGGTGGTGGATGAGTGGGCAGTGACAGGCTGGTAACAACGTTTGTGAGACTTAAATGTCATTCAAATTCACTAATGCAAAGGGAAATACATAGAGCAGATTGACACGTCGAGCTCGGTAAAGTTCAACCTTGATGTATAGCACATTAAGATAGGAAATTACAGATGTTGTAATTATCAGCAATGACTGACCTCATGTGCAAAAGGCTGTTGGGTTAAAGTACTTGTACTTTGCTTTTAAGATGTGTAGCACAAGAAAAGATTGGCATGTATCCGCAAATGGCATGCTTTTATTGAAATGAATGGGGCAAGTGGGGGAGATAGTAATGTTAAGAATAATTTCCACAGTTAGAAGGAGTGTATGATGAGCTGCACAGTTGGGAAGAGGGTTTATTCTGCAAGTTATTTTCATAGTTGGAAATGATCAGTTCACATTTACTACATAAATTCGCATCAGTGCACTGTTTCTGACCAAAGTGTACTTTGAAAATGAGACTTACTGTATAACTATTTGCTGCTTCAAACCTTCATCTGAGCTTTTTTTCCATCAATGACCTACAGGTATAATAACAGTGTAAAAGAAGAGGTACAATACCAGTTGGCTACAGGAGTCTAGTGTATTGTAGGGGACAGTGTAGAGGCTAAATAACTCCAGCAGTGAATCTGCCACTCTCGTCATTGACTCTATCATGTCACTGTTAAAGCACCAGCAGTGGTACAGCATTGTGAAGATTACGGTAGAACTTCAACTAGCCTAGTAGCCCGGGCTATTATTTGCTTAAATCACTGAAATCAACGAGCCTTTATTTGAGACAGGCCTTTAATTCCTTTCACATAAAACTTCTTAATTTAAACTAGTATGAATATTACTCGTTTTAAAATTAAGCTTCAGATAATATATCAATTATGAATCATTCATTTGATCTCGCTCCGACAGACAGCGCATCAGAGAGAAAGGGAATTATGGCGTTCAAGGATTACGGCACCCGGCATACTGACACACCACCACTTTATTTTGTTAAAACAATTCTCACAACTTGGAATCAAGGAATGGATACGTAATTTGAGTTAGCCAGCAACCCAGTTTTGTACATCCGAAGAACTTCTATGGGAAAAAAAATGAACTGCTTGGCAACCGCTCCAGGCTTCTAATTGAAACAGGCCTTTATTTGTCAAAATGTGTAGCCACACCAGGCTAGTTAAGGGCATTAAATCGGGACTAAGCTTTTAATTAAAGTTTTACGGTACTTTCGAGATGCAATAGGTTACAAGTTACCCTGTTAAAAATGTATTAAGTAAAGTAACTATTTTAATTACTTCTTCGAGGTAATGTAACTTATTACATTTGATCAATTTTTGATTACTTTTCTAACACTTTTTAAACTTGAGCTAACTAAGCTGAAAAATGTCTGGAAATAGGCTATATCAAGAGAGACATTCCTGCATGGTGAAAATATGCAAACCAACAAAACAAATATTATATTAAGATTTAATACATAGCAAAATTATACTCCTCATATAGGCTTTTAATGAAAAGAATTATCTGAAATCACAGAAATTTTCATCAGTAACTAAGTAAATTATTTACATGAATTTTCTCAGTAACTGTAACTGATCAAAATTACATTTATTTTGTATTTAATTACATGTAACTAGTTCCCAACACTTATGTAAAGTAACTAAGTACATTTATGTGTTGTAAGTTTACTTAAATATTTCCATTTTTACACCATTGAATACTTTTACTCCATTATATTTCAGAGGGAAATACTGTACGTTTTACTCTTGCTTTTATAAATATGATGTATTGTTTTACATAAAACTGCCTATAAAGTATTTAATTTAGCTTTACTTCATCTAGCTGTAGCATTAAATTTGTTATTTTACGTTAATAAATCAAGAATAGTAATCCAAATGTTGAATATTTCAAAACAAAACAATGTAGGGCCCATTCTGCCTCAATGATGACCACTTTTATTTTTGATGGCAGTGTTGTATAAGAAAAAGATCTGAATACTTCTTCTAGCCCTGAGTACCAGTACATAATATTTTCTTTGTCTGTGCTGTGCAGTACCGAGCCAACAATTTCACTGAAGCAAGAAAGGTGCCAGTTCTGCCAGTGGGTATTTTGGAAGTCCACTGACTGTGACAGTAAAGCCACCATTGTTGAACCTGCATTCCCATATCTGTGTCAACCTGAAGCATTTCTAAAAAAAGGCGCATGCCAGACATGCAAGCGCCCACAATGTGATGTTTTGTGCAAATGATTGCATGTGTTTCTTCATCCTTTGTCTCGAAATGGCAAGATACATTAGTAATAGACTTTAATTTGTGTTTTTAGAGTCATAATCATTTGACACTCAGTTGAAATTACCAGATACAGTGCATGCTATTTAATCTGAAGTCTCCTACAAATGAATAGAAGTCAAATGAATGACACATGAATGACTTGTTAATTATGCAAATGGAGTGCTGCAGGAACCTGGTAAGTTGCGGGAACTCTGTCATCTAAAAGGGTATGGTGAGTGTGATAATGTAGCAGCTTGGCACGGCTCTCTTGATGTAATGACAGGTCAATTTGACTGGCTTTATGCTCTGCACCCTGGTTCCTTTCTCTGGCTCTGGTGTGGTTGCCCCAGCCGCCTCCCCCGCCCCCCTTTCTCGTGTCCCTTGGACTTTGATTTCTCCTTTGTTCCATTGGCTCCTCCACTGACACTTCCCAAGAATAAGAGATGCCACACAACCATGGCCCTTTCACACCACACCGATGACCTCTGTCTCTTCCATGCATGACCTCTCACCTAGAAGCTGACAGCTTGATTAATTGAAGAATGTTATGATTTATGAGTATCTTCTCAGCATGATTAACAAGGCAACAGGTGGCACAACCAAACAGCTAGCGAGAACATTTCTTAGAGGCGAGAAAACAATGGAGGATTATATTTAGAAACCATGTTTTGTCCAACAGTGACTGTCAGTTTGGTTAAGCCATATATCATTTTGACTTTTTTGTCCACCGCTGCAGTTAGCATATCTTCACAGAGAGGTTTCTTTTGTGTCCAACTTGTCAGCCCGGTCAGACGCACAGGAAGATGTCACATCCAAACAATGTGGTAGAGTAAAAAGCTCATCCAGTGTTCTGATTATCAACTCACCCCACATTCAGTCCAAGATGTGCCTTTGCCAGTTAAGAGGGAAAGCCTAAAATGCTGGCAATTAAAGTAGATAGATTTCTTTAATACAAATAAATCTTTTTCCAAGTTGATGTCTATACTGTATCTATGAATGGCTCTTACTGCATGTGATTACTGATGACAGTGTGTTAATGCTTGACTCCGCAGAGCAACGAGTGTCATTCGGAGAGCAGCGTGTAAGAGGAAACAGTGTCAGTCGTGACACAGGGCCACGTCCAATTGTCTACCCAAAGCTTTGCGAGTTAACTCACCTGACAGCTTCCCAGATAAGTCTGTCTTGTAGTCGAGACACTTAACTGCGTAATGGAAGCCGGTGGTCCAACTCAGGTGACAAGGGGGATGGCGGTGTTGAGGAGGTCATATGAGACCTTCTCATCGACTAAGTCAGTCACAGAGAAGGACTATAGAGTGGGATAGCAGTCTCTTGACACAGTGTCACCAGCAGACTGTCCAGCTGAGCGAAAGCGCATGGTAAGATGTGGCCTTTTCTTTTGACATGGATTTGTTCTGACCTTAGCTGCGGGCTGTGACAACTGATGGATGATTGATGGTGCTGTTTCAGCAGTGTCAGTGGAAAAGCGAGGCACCTTGGAGAAAGCGTTTCTCTGACCCACAGTGACCTGGCTCTAACTTGTGTTGGACAACAAAAGATGGTCAGTTACAGTTTGTGCCTGTCATTATTCCCTTGCCTGATTATCATCCAAAGAGTGTTTATTTATTTATTTATTTATTGCTTTACTCTTTGCAGTCTTGTATGACTTTATTGTAAAATCCTGCTCGCTGCTGTTCAGCTCAACAACTATTATATTAAGACTTTTTGCACTCGTAATGCCAGAAAAACACCTTCACCATGTGAGGTTGCAGCGGCTGAAAGCTGCTGGGTGAAGAAATGTTGGAGTGCTGTGTTTACAAAGTATTTCCATCAATGAAAAATTAATTATCTGAGAGTCAGCAAAGGTTAATTTTGGTCAGAAACCTTTCGATCCAGAGGAGCTGACCCCGGCAGTGCTGGTCGCCGCACTCGTGCCTAGCCGAGGTGACACAGGCGGTGACCTGTGACACGGCCGGTGACAGCAGAGTAAACTGGGCTGTGCTCCCCTGCCTCCCAGCGCCTGGAGAGCTTAGAGGGCTCCCAGCTGAGAGGAGCAGGTTAAAGCACAGCGCTGCTCCCCGTGTCACCAGGCCCGGCCCGTGATCAGTAGCTCTGTCCTCGACAAACACTCCCCAGTCCTGCCACCCACCTCTGTTGTCTCCTAGAGACAGTGCTGCCCACCGCTGGTTGCCCCATATGTTTGGGCTGCACACAAGGTGGTTTCTCGGATACTGTGGTTGCTAATTATAAATTTAATTTGCATTTTAATTAGAATGGTGGAAAATTAAAGCCTGCCAGCTGGAGAATTTCAAAACGCTTTCCCTCCCTCCTTTTTCCTCTCTCCCGCTTCTCTCCTAGTTTAGACTGAGCATGACTCTGTCCTGTATTCATTTGTACGAGCACAGCAGTAGCACCCTGTCAGTGTGGGACAGCGTGTCTCCTCTGAGTTATCCTCCTTAGAGTAGTGTTTGCTAAGTTCCTATATGTGTGGTTAAAAAAAAAAAAAAACACCCATGTTCACCAACCACATCTCTCCTAATGCAATAATTCATGGCTCATTTGACACCTCACATAATGTAGTTAGGCTCATAAAACTCATTGATATTTTATGGGAATTCTAATAAGTCATCGCATGTCTTCTTCTTCTGTGGTTTGATTAGTAAAACAAGGCCCAAATCCCTGTCATGGTGCTCAGTTGACACACTTTATGCATGCTGGGAAGTAAGCAATCTGCATGTGTGGGCTGGTAATATCATTCAGTTTTGGTTATTATTTTCCAATCTCCATAATTCGTCCCGTTCCCCATGTTGTTCCCCCATGGTCATTCTCATTCCCTCTCTCACCTCCCACGGGCGTCCTTGCTCAATAATTGTCATTAATTGATTGACAGCTCTGATAGACCCAACTAACCCCAGTTCTGCTCTCATGTCTATGTTTTAAATGAGAGCTTGTACATCCAGTGACCTTGTCTGCCCATCAGCTGTCAGCGAATGTGAAGCCAATCCAGGGAATGTCTCACCTTAGCAAAGTAGACCGTCCTAAATGATTGTAATTGGTTTGTGAATCTATCTTGTGTTGTGCTGCGGCGTGCATGGCAAAAGCCGGTCAAAGTTTAGTTCAAACTCTTTGTGCTGGATGTATATCTAAAGCATGCCTTTTGCATCTTAACCCCAGTTCTCTCTTTTAGTATTATTTCTATCGACCAGTTTGTTTTTTTATGTGCACTGGGAAAGTCAACCCAAGATGTGCCATTAAATTTATCAGAATTCAAAGGAGTGCTTTGAGTCCTGGAAACACATCAGAGTAGGGCGTTCTCTCATTGTGCAATTTCTCTAAATTCATGTCAAATTATGTAAATAAGAATGTAGTTACTTTCAACTAAAAAATGCCAGTGCTATTTTCTTTGACGGGCATCCAAAAAAACAGCAACCCGTCTAGTTCTGTGTATTAAAGGCAGCAAACTGTATATTATTACCACGTCCCTGCTTATTTCTCATTTGGCTTTTAAAATTAAAGAGCTAAGCATTTTTCTAACATAAACATTAACAGTTTTCCAGGAGTCAGCTCCACCTTTTTGTGACAGCTGAGCCACTGTTAATATAGGCCCTATATTTTTTTTCCACCCCTCTACAATAATCCATGCATGTACTGTGTCCTAGGCACATGTAATGTCTGACATTTTTCCAGGTTGTTTTGGTTTGGGAGGCTGCCAGCTCCAGTTTTGCACCTCTTTGCAGGCCCAGTTTGATGTGGTGTGAATAACATTCAGACATACACACACGCCCTCATTAGCATTCATTCAGGGAAGCAATGCAGGACACCCTCTCTGCTCTGAGGGTGGCATTTGGCAAGGGCCAAATACACCTGGCAAAAAGTCTGCATCTTACCCCAGCCCATCATGTTCATTGCATTTAGTTTTCCATCATGCGCACAAAAACAGCCTTTGTTTTATTCCAAACATCTTTTTATAGACGCTGACTACTTGACATAGAGAGAATTTATTTATATCATGCTATAGTGAGCAACAATTGCTCCTTAATACTGTCAAATTGCATCTAAACGCCACAGACAATACAATTCATATCAAAGTCTTTGATGTGATGCAGTGGGGGAAATTTGTGTAAAGCTGCGATTAGACTACTGATTAAATTAAAAGAATGAAAGCACAAGAGAACAGTCCATTCAGTGACCCTCAGAAGTCTGGCATGCAGCAGCTTCTCCCTCTAAGGCATGGATCCATCAGCCTTAGTCTGGAGCAACAGTGGCTATGTGAAAAAGGCTTGGCAGGAGGAAGGCACGCATTCTCCAGATCTGAATCTGTGGACTGCTGTGTCTGTTACTCTGTATAACAATCCCTCTGTCTCGCAGTGTAAGACATATCCATCCTGCTACTTGATCTTTAGTGTTCAGATATGTTGTAGCATCAACCGCATGTTGAAGGTCTTTAAAGGTGCTCTCACTAGTTTGCAGAGGTAAGCAACCTAAAGTAGTTCTTGCAGCTTAAGTTTTAGGAAAGTCAGTACTTTTTTTTCCCAACACGTATAGAAATCTTGTGAATAATATTCCTCTAGCTGAAAAAAAAAATGTCTTGGCAGCTGGCTATTGAAGACCCCTTTTAGGTTTATCTTTGTCAATTGTCAAATATTTGAGTGTATGAAGTGGTGTGATGAGGTGCAGAGACAGATATTTGAAGGGATTTTAACTCATTTGAGCAATTACATGCTTAACTGGCCCAAGATAATCTGTCATCCAAAGCTTCTGTCTCGGGCTCTCCCTCTCTTTTCCGATCCTCCACTCTCTCATACCCTCCTACGTGGCACAAGAGAAGCTCAGAATAGTGGGATTTAGAGCACAAAAGCTTACCCTGAATGGAATGAAGGCCTCGGAGAAATTAATTGCTTCTAACAAACAGCATGACTGCTAGCATGTTTTGTGTCCCATTCTTATCAGCCTCCAGAGGTAGAGGGGTGGGCGACCGGTCTGGAAAGGGTGAACCTACAAACGAGGGAGGTGGGCTACAGGAATTTGTACTAAGATTATATGAATGTTATTCAAGGATAGATAGCGGCAAAAGGCTTTATGCGGCGTATTTGTGTAGGTATGTGTCACGTAGAGCGTGTAATGTTCCCAGTTGTTGCGTCTGAAAGGAGCATTAAATTTGAGATCAGTGGAGCAACACAGGTGATCAGTACAAAGTGATGGCATTGGAGACTTAAATGAATACATGCTGCTAAATAGACTATATTTATATGTCCATACATGTGTGCCTAAAATAGAAGAATAACCGTGCGTGGCTACAGCACATGTAGGCAAGACACTGGATATTTTGACAGGACGTGATTTTCTTTTAGTCTAACAAGGCTTAAACTTTCATTTTATTGACTGTGTCAGAACAAAAACTTTGTTTGAAGGTTAAAAGATCACGAGTCATTGCTTTCCTTTCATGAGAGAGAAGTATACGTGCAGGCATGAAGATCGTTTTACACCTTTAACCTTAAGCTATGTTGATATCTTTATATCCTTCTATTGCAGAACAGCCATTACCAGCCTGTAAACCATATATTTCCCCATTAATTGAATAAAAAAAAAAATGTATATGTAGCCATTAATTAACTGTATAGACTTGGAGAGCATTAAGGGAAGCATTAGCTAAGGCAGTTATGGGATTTACTTCTGTGAGGGTGTGTGGCATATTTGCCCCAGTTCTGTTCTCTGCTTGCTCCCACTCCCACATGTCACCATTCTGTCTACCACCACCAGCGTGGCATCTATCATCCACCACAGACGCCGCGGCACTCCACAAAAGGAGGCTGGAGCATGCACAAAGACATTTGCATTTTTGCATCTCATTATGGTTATAATTGCATGCCAGTGTAAGCAGCTCGCTCTCCATTATCTCGCGTAATTTTATCAGTGACGTTTGAAACGTGTGTTTAAATGTCAATTATTGACTACAAAAAAGGAGTGACCTTCTTGGGAGTCATCTCTCCCTCTGTCGCCTTCATCCCCTGTTCACTCTCCCTCTGTTTTGCTCGCTCTCTGCCCATGTTCTTATCTGTTCTCTGCGTCTTATTTGGGTTCTCTCGCTGTTGTGCTAGCTATATGTTGACGAACTTAGCTTATCACGTTTTAGGACAACAGTCGGTTGACATGCATGCTGTTAATAATGTTCATATACTCACTGTCAACAGCTTTCCTTTAGATCTCATTAAAAGAACAGCTATAACAAAGAAAGTGTGTGAAACAATGGCACAATGCATCAGCGATAAGTAACTTGGTTTACTTGATATATATGGGGGTATTCTACATGTAGTAATTTAGTTGATCCATGCACCATGGCATTGCTGTCATCCAGCTATTAATAAATAAAGGTAATTAATTAAATTGATGGGTTAACACTTATTTTGAATACCAAAACTGTTCACATGTTTAACAATGAATATTTAAAATATTTTGTATTGTGCGGAAATACTTTGGCATCATATTTGCAATCAGGGGAATTTACATAGATTTTTTTGTATATTTTTTGAATATCAAGCATTGATATGTATGGTGCTACACACATACACAAAGCAGCAATTTTTATAAAAACTTTTTTTAATCATATCTATTTCTAAGCAGAAACATATCTTGTTACAATGACCACATTCTCGTTATAATAGAGTTTTATTGTTGTAGCGGAATAATTTATAAGCCATGTTGCCTCACACCACAACACCACAGAAACTGATGAGTGAGAACATTTGAAAGAACTGATGGTGCACTTTTTTTTTTTTTTTTTGTAAAGTAATAGAAAAGAGAGAGCCATTCTTCTGCAGATACTAATGCACATTATGTCGACTGAGAGAGAATTTCTTCTCCATTAGAGCCCTTTTGGTTGTGTGATTCAGAATGCTGCATTATTACACATTGGACAGCATGTTCTGTCATCTGCCTAACCTTCAGCCACCAGTGTAATTTCTCAAATCCTGTTCTTTTAACAAAGGATAAAGTCTCACCAAAAAAAAAAAGCATCTTATAGAATCATAAAAAGGTACTTGTTAAAGTCAGCAACACTTCTTGCTTTGACTTTTTAGTAATGATAGGATAACTTTTCCTTATAACGAGATGCTGTGAAAGTTTTTTCTCAGTTCTTCACACAGACACTGTATATGTTACAGTATAGTGGCAGTGGTGTACTTCTAGAGCACATATGGCATCATATATTGATGATTAATAAAATCCTTTATTTGCTTTAAAAGATGTTTTCCTTGCATACATAATGATACAGTTTTCCAAACCTCAGTTCCATCTAAAATGTCCTAAATATATTATTTTCAAAAGCTTTTGAAGAATGTAATTGATTTTGTTTTGTTTCCTTCTCTTTAATCTCCTCATTATATGAAAGGCCAGCCTTTGTTTTCCACCTGAAAACTGAATAATAAGTGAATAGAGGTTCAACACTCTTCATTACTTCTGAATTCTTATTTGAGTCGTAATTGATGAATAGAGGCATTGGATGTCTTTCTCTTCTCTACGTGAGAGGATATTCCACTTATTATAACTGCATGCTGCACGGTATCGTTAATATATGGAGAAGCTTCATGCACTGAGTTGTGCTGCAGCAGAATGAGCAGGCATGTAATGAGCTGACAACCAGAGGAACCACAATCTTTAAGAGTTTATCAAACTACTTGCACCTTCTAATTAAAGGAAGCACAACCCACCAGGATACATTTACATTTGATTTGATCTGGAGCAGAAAATCTCCCTATTAGCATCCTCCTCCCCATGAATATGACAGTAATTGCAGTCTCACTCTGTTCCTGTTGTCCTTCTCTAGTTGAACACATTTAGCAAATTTACCTCGTACTGTAGGTTATTATTGTGCCATACAGTCTGGGGAATCAAATAAATCACTTAGGTTATCTTATTAATTAAGTCAAAATAAATGTGCTAGAGCCAATTTATTCTCTCCAAATACCATGGGATCTCCCACTGCAACTAATGGCATAGTCTGACATTTCATAGTCTTAACAAATAACCTGAAGTAATTCATTTAGATTTTTCCAATTAGACATCATTTCTTGCAGCTGTAACATAGTACATACACATATGAATTTGCATTGTAAGCTGAGCAGAACTGGTGACGGACTTTTGTCGTGTTGTCTTTTGAAATCCTACCAGCGGTCTTAATTATGAGCTGAGGCTTTTAAAAGAAGTCTAACCTTACTTATAAATCGCCCATAACTGCATCAAAGTATCAGGCAGAAGTAGCAGCTGATTTTATAATTAGCTGAAGAGTTATCAAATAGTTTCATAACACATATTTGCATCACTCTGAGAGGATTTGTAACTTTCTTCACTGGTAAACACATTAGTAATTTAGCAAGTGTTCTCCCACCAGCCCAAAGCAGGCGATGGGACTAAGAGCAATAGTATAACCCAGGCATATGACAGTGCTGAACCTCAGTGCCCTTACCCTCACCCGCCCCTCAGGCCCTCAGTGGAATAACACTTGATCCATAGCTCTTGAGTCTCTGTCCACGCCTCCTTTTTATGGCCCGTGGGCATGTGAAGACCCCGAGCCAGCCGTGCTTATCTGACCCTAACCTTGGCGTATGGTGACCTTGACCTGCACCTCACCCCTTCCTCATCCTCAGGGCTACATCTGTTCCTTTCCCTAGGACACCCAAGTAGTTAGTGATATTGAAACATCACCTTGGGGCTCCATTTGTTTTCTCTGGAGAGGTCAGTGAGGGGTTGTCATTAGGACTGAACTTGATCCCCTGCTTCCCCATAAATTGGTCCGTCCGTGCTAGGAGTGAGCACACTGTAAATAATGAGCGTATAATTCCGAACATGAAACAGAATCTCAAAACTGACACTCTATACTTTTTCTTTTTATATGATATGGATCCATTTGTTCCCAGTCAAATGTGGCATGGCACCAGAGTAAAAGTATGAAACCACAAACACATGTAGAGCCAATATGTAGCTTCTAAAGAAGACAGGGATTATTGGTGTAACAGTTGTTTCTGAGACAAAAGCCTTCATTTGCAAACTTTTTGAAATGGATAGTAGAGCTACAACAATTATCGATAAGTCATTCCCAAGAAAATTAATCGCCATTGTCAAGCATTTGTTGGTGCCAGCGTCATTTATGATGGTGAATGAAGAGTTTTGAAGCAAACTGAAGACGTCATTTTAGGCTCTGGGTGCTTATCATGAGCATTTTTCACTTTTTTTTTTTTTTTACATTCTATAGACTAAATGATTCATCGATTAGTCATGAAAATAATTGGCAGATAAGTCGATAACCCGTTCGGTTACCAAATAAAAACTTGCACATACTCAAAAGATATCCTTGTTGTCATTTTTCCCATCAACCAATTGTGGTTGCTGGATCTCTAACGCCTGATATAAAGCATAAATTGTGTCAGCCTCACAGTTGTTTTGGGTGCTGTCATTTCAACTCATTGGTTTGTCCCGGCATGATATCTTGATTGTGATGCCCTTTATTATTTTGCTTAGTGTTTCAGCAGTTCTGTGAATTGGCTGACCTTTTTGTGAGTCTTCCCCTTTGTTCTCTCCTGCAGAAACAAGCGTCCTTGCCACGCGGCTATACCATGGAAGACTGTAGGTATTAATATTAATGAACATACACTGACAATGTCAGGTTTTAATGGATAATAAATTAAAGCATTCTCATTGATAATTAACTTTGTGTGGGCTATAAACATCACCTGAGGCAGGACGCTGTCTTTGTAAGCGATGATATTTTAATAAATCATAAGAGGGATTGAAAATGGTTTATTCTTTCCTGTCGAGCAGATCAAATTCACGCCACACACCATAAAGGAAAGATGCGTTTAGGAAATTAAGGAAGGAAGAAAGAAGGCCGTGTAGCAGTATCGTGTTCACTGAGTACGTGAAAACGTATTTTCTATCTCTATCAGTCTCGTGGTATCGTATCACACTGGAGTCAAGGGGAGGCTAAAGGTTACAACTCTGAAACATGGCATTGATCCCAACACCTGACAGCATCTCTCCTTCCATCCCTGTTTCTTACTGTCTCTCTGGTCTTTGTAATTGTAACACTCATCCTTTGCTGCTTTTGTTCCTTTTCTTTTCATAGTGATTTAAAGCAAACCAAGAAACAAAGACAAAATAATAATTGTTACCTAGATGTATTTTGTATCTGTGGTGTTATCAAAGACAATAGTTTAGGAGAAATTATTCTCTTATCTTATTCTCTCTATTACATCGACCCAGACGTAAGTCTGAAACCAGAGGTGTTGTCGAGCCCAGTGTGCTCTGCATATCATAAATCAGACCTAACTGACATTTTTTTTTAAAGAGAATGAATATCCACCCACTCTCTGTGGAAGGGCCATGGTATTTGTATGGTCAATGTGACCTTTCTCCATACCCTCTCAGATTAGGTGTACGACAGAAAATTGCGCTCTTGCTGCAGTCCATAAATCATACCAGGCCATTTTTTTCCTTTAAAGAGGTATGTAAATACCAGTGTACTAGCTAGGTAAACAACACTAACCCTGATACAAATGGCTTGAAAATTGAAGAAAAGCACCTTATTTTTCAGCTGAAATTGCTTTTGAAACCCAGTCCTGGCACATGGGATGAAGGAGCCATGAAATGATTTGTGCTGGGGGAATAGAAATGGGTTGATGATAACCACACTCGACACAGTTCCTGTGTTGGGGAGTTCGAGCAATGATCAAAGATATCATTGTTGCACATTATTTCCCCCCATGCAGACCCCAAATGCATCAGTATCTGAAGTGACATCCACCCCCATGCACTGAGAGTATATTTCGTTTTAGGGGACAAAGGCCCTCTACCACAGTACAGCGAGGGCTGAGCTTAACCAGTCAGTCTTGCTGCTGCCATGCAAGCTCTCGGACAACTTGTATCAAACATTGGTTATCGGAGTGAAAACATTCAGTGTGATTCCTTTGCAGTATGTTAAGAGGAATACATTTGCATTAAATGCATATACTATAATATGAGTTATTACACTACAGCATGGTGCATAAAATAGGTAGAGATCTTGTTTGAAAATAAAATAGAAGCAAACTGACCAAAGATTTTCCAACAATTTTCCAACTGCAATTTTGTTGAGCACCTGCAATTGAAAGAAATCATGTTCCAAAGAAAGAGGCTTTGTCATAACTTGCTACAACAAATTTATTCGCAGTAGCAATCAGAGTAAAGCAATGATCATACAGTATACTCTGCAACGGGAATTTTAAGTCTTTGGGGTTTATTCAAGATATTGCTGTGGGATAGAAAATAATGGTGGAAAATAATGGGCCCCATTTGTGTCAGAGTTTCTACACTAGATTGTTGGTTCGCAGCAAATGTGGAGCCTCCTGCTCCCCAGTCTGTCCCCTCAGAGTCCTTGTCCATGTGGAGCTCGACTTAGTATCACATGTAGACAAAAGGGTATTCATCTGGTCAGCGTGTTCACCAAGCATAATGAGCCAGTCTGCATCTTTGGCTACACTGTGGCTGCCTTAAAAGCCAAAAACATGGTCATTGCAGAATGCAGTGTTAGTTGTGGAAGTATAGTTGCCATTTCGTTTAAACCTAAGTATGCTTCAGTGGCCTTTTTGGCAACTCATCAACACCTGCAATCCTGCACGTTGCGTCTCAAGGAGAGCTGCAGGGCACAACCCGTGACAGCCAGAGGGACAGCTAATTCCCAACATCTGGTACAAGCTGGTGCTGTCCGTAGTATCGCCATGATCATGGTATCGCTGTGGTGGACGCTGCTTGGCAGCTTGTGGCATCAGACTGTTGAAGAATCACCCCCATCGTGTTCTAAGCAGAATGGGCGGAGAGCAAACTGTTTCATTTCAGCACGGTGGACCATTGATGCCTGCAGTAGATCCCCTGTTATCTAATCAAACAGCACTGGTCAGTTATGATGCCAACTCCTAAATCCACAGCCGTCTGTAAAGCCGTGGGGGGAGATTAACCGCTACAGCGCCAATGTCCTACATTCAAAGACTTCCTCTTAAGATCTCTTTTCCTGGAAAGTACAGTTATCCATACAAGCAAACACAGACAGACACATACAGCCTAAAGTAAGAGTCCTTCATGCTGTAATGGGGCTATCACAAAGACCACACAGCTTGCATTTTGGAAGAAGACTTGATGCTTTCTAAACCCTCTTTGTTTGAGTCCACTAGAATATCTCAAAGACGCTTGAGCCTCTGCTGTTGTAGAGCATTGGAGAATGTGTTGTTTTGCCATGTAGGTGCTGCCTCGTGTCTAAGATCCCCCCCACGAGTGGAGAGAATAAGAACTCACAAAGAAAGATGGCCCAAGACATTTATCCTTTCTGTCTTACAGTCTGCAGGAGCCCTAATAAGACCACGCTTTCCACTGTTACCCTGCTATGTGGGTGCACTTCATTATAACAGCAGCTCTCGCATAGCCAGCAAAGAGCTCTGGGCACTTTTTTAATATTTATATCACAGTCTGGTGTGGCAGTAATGATATTAGGGAGCTGACGAAATTCTCCACCCAGCTGGACATGTTAATTGAGAAGCCACGATTTAAAGGCAAAGTTCACATTTGTGCAGATGGTGGGACAATGCAAGATGGCAGACCTGGGTCAGTGTCATTTCCAAGCTATACCTTAATGGCAGCAATTTTTTCTCTCTCCTTTTTTTCCTCAAGTTTGACACATACTACTCCCCGAGGTCCATAGCAGTCTTTGGGGCTGGTCCCCGTACCTTAGTGCCCTTGACAGAGGACTATATTTTATAGTTGATATAATGGCAACATTCTCTGTCCCACCTTCACTTTCAGGGTGAGTGTGTGCGTTTGTGTGCCATGAATATGTGATTGTGTGAATTTGTTGGCCATAGAGGAAATAGAGTATTATAGAAATAAAATGGTAATAATTATAAATGAAAGAAAAGTCAGTTTTTCATTTGTTTTTTCCCCAAATGTAGAGACGTTAGTGACACTCTCACCTTGATATTAATAAGCTTTTAGGATGAAATACATGAATGAAAAATAAGTTAGATTGAGCCTCTCATTTCTTATCAAAAACTGGTAATTGCTGAAGGTTTCTGTCCTGGAGAACTTAACCTGGAAGTTGCAGAACATTGTACAAATGTCACATGAAACAGGACATTATTTCACCAGAGCAAACTGCCGTAGGGCCCAGGTTTATCTCCTACAAATACTACCACCCCCCCCCCCCCACCCCCCCCACCCAAACACACACAAACACACACACACACACACACACACACTCAGGGATCTGTCCTAATATGTTACATGCATACTTGTGTGGCAATAATGTGGCTATAAGTCACTGGTATTTGTATGATTTCGAAAAACATTAGCTTTAAAATACATTATTAAGGCTAATTAAATTAAATTATAAAGTTATAGTACACCAGTGTAAACAGTAAGATGATTACACAGCGTGCAGGCGTCAGTGAAAGTCACACTGCTGGGAAGTCTAACAGATGGGTTTATCCTTAGTGAGATGGATACTGTCGCACCGCACATCTACATCAAATTAGAGTACCCAGGGTGAGTCCTCCCCCCACTCTGACCATACACCGGAAAGCAGGTGTCTGCTTAATAATTTGGTCAAAGATCAGTGAGTTAAAGGTTGAGGCCAGGGGCAGAGAGGGCCGGGGTCATCCTGGTGGTAGGGAGGTGGTGAGACATGATCTCCTCAAGTCTGGAACAGCCAAACCCCAAGGTCATCCATTAGTGCTCTGGCCCATTGGTGCTGGAAGACCCACAATAAATTTACTGTGCACCCTTAACCCTTTTAATACTCACCATGACCCAGATGAGGAGATCAGCTCCCTTAGGGAGGGGCACATTACATTATTAGCACTGTGCATCCATTGACAGCTATTATATTCTAACAGTGTATTATGGGTGACTTCATACTGTAAATACTTCAACACGAATACTCCACAATAATGTGCATTACATTCATTCTTTTAACATTTTTGTTTAGCTGTGAGTTCAGTGTATTTTAATCAATGAAACTGCCTGAATAAGTCTGCTTCTGAGTCAAGTTAATAATACTGAGTGAGATTGCATCTTTAATTTAAATTACTGCAAGATATTTTAATATCTAGAATCCCCTCCCCTGGCCATCTGTGATCAGTTTCAAACGTGCGGATGATAGTGTCAGTGTCTGGCCAAATTTTTTGAGAACATCAGAGTTATGACTGATCATTATCTGGTCTTTTAAACAATGAACAACTTATCTACCTTTAATGTGATGCATTTTTCTATTCCTACATGAAAAGGTGAGGCTGCAAGGAAGAAGGAGAATGAAATGTCAACAGTGTCAACCACTCCCTTTAAATAGGACTCTCCTATGATCCCTTGCTACCATGCTCGGTCAAACCTTTCTAGGTGTCAAGACTGGGCGTCAGAAAAAGAAATTAAAGTGACATAGTGTTGACAGGAAGAAAAGACATTCCAGTTTTCACCCCTCTCAGGACAATGAGGGAGCCATCACCTTGGCTCAGACACAGGCACTAATGAATCAAGCAACACCTTAAGTTCTGCAGTGCAGGAGACTTTTGGCCGGGGGCACCCATATAGTGTCATTGATAATGGGATCCTGTATTGGACTGCTGTTGATTTGATGTCTACCGCAACCTCTCCCATGGCCTGCCATTTTGACACAGCTTAATTTTGCCCCTTGCTCATAAAGACATCCTGTTAGATGGTGTTGCACAAGTGTTAGGTCTTCATCTTTCCCGGCTATATCTCCCCTCTCAGAGCTTGAAGAGCTGCAGTGTTTTATTAAGCAAAGACCGCTTCGTTAAATTTATTTCACCCACAAGGCACATGTGTAATAATGCAGGTGTGAGAGGAAGCAGTGTGTTGAAATAAGGTGAAGTTCTTTGAGTTTACCATGTGGAATACAGAGGGATGATTATTTCCCAAAAGTAAAAGTACTGTTACTTGTGTAAAAAGTAGGTCGGTTAAAGTACTGTGAGTAAATATAACTGTTACTTTTTTAATTTGGGGGGGGGGGGGGAGGGGTGTTCAGATAGGTTATTATAGGATATGTGATAGAACAATTAAATCAAACAACATATTTAGGCTACAACGTAAATAGTATGAACATGTCAGTTGAACAGCATTTCCAACAATTCCTTTTCTGTCTGAACCTGCATTGTGAGCCTTTTGAACTGTAACATCCTCCACAATCTGCCCTTAGGTTCAGTCTTTCGTGTATTCTCAGTACACTAGTGCTGTGCCTGTTAAAAACATGCCTGTTTGGAATGGGCTGACTGCTTGGCCTGTGATTTTGCTGCTTGCAGCTTTCTTGAGAACCACTCATACAAACAAAAGTTTTGAGTACTTCCTCAGCCATCGCCAATACCAACATTCCCAGTTAGAGAGAGGGTGAAAAGTAAATCAAGTTGGAGTTTGCCTGGGAACCCCAAATCTCTAAATCCGCCCTGCATCAGTAGCTCAGTTTATAGGGACTTGGTTTGGGAACCAGAGGGTCGCCAGATCAAGTCCCTGTACGGACTAAGTATGTAGCGTGGACTGGTAGCTGGAGAGGTGCCAGGTTGTCTTTGCCTCCTGGGCACTGCCGAGTTGCTTTTGAGCAAGGCACTAAAACCCCAACTGCTCGTCCAAGGTGAAATACAATTGGCGTATTATTTGCTTGTTATGACACACTGTAACCACTGTGGTTATGAAGTCAACCATGGATTTAATTAGCAGAGGTAATTTGTCAGTGGTAATGTTATTAGTGTTATAAGTAAGTATGGCAAACTTGCACAGTTTTAGTTGTAATGGCAAAGTGACACTGTTCTAATAGGCCTGGGGTAGGCAACCTGCGGCTATGGAACCACATGTGGCTTTTTAGCCCCTCTCCAGTGGCTCCCTGTGGCTTTAAAAAAAATTAAAATCATATGGAAATGATAGCATTTTTTTTAATCATTGGTGTAGGCCTTAAAAAATGTTTACATTCCCTAATTGTAAAAATGTGTAGCCCATACACAGAATCAAAAAAAAAAAAAAAAAAATCAGATTTTTGTCAACTCCTCTACAGCCAGACATCTTTTCCTCTAAATGTTTTGGTTTATGCCTAAATGAATCTCTGTAGTGTTGGCTAGTCTTAAATCTCCCTAGCGAGGCTAGCTATGGACTCCAAATCCAAAGAAGTAAAAGTCTAACAGGAAAATAAAAAATTATTATTGGTGGACAGATTAATTTGCTTCCACCACCAACTTTACCAATAAATAACCAACTGCAGAGCAGCCACCTTGTGCTAAATCATATTGTTGAATGCTTATTTAGACGTAATACTAATGTTGATAAGCTATTTTAGAGGCAGTAGTCTGTTTTACCATCATGATAACGCTCAAATGTGTTTTGCAGCTTCAGACAGATTTTTTTTTTTTTTTAATTTTTGGTTAAAATGGCTCTTTTGATTATAAAGGTTGCTGCCATAGGCTACCACATACAGATACATACAGGCAGACAGACAGAGATTTCTTTCTTTTTAGTTAGATAATATGACCAGTCCTCTCCAACTGTATTATCCTACTGTACTCCTCTACACTTTTCAAACATTTGGAGCTGAATGAGAACTCTGCAGTCACAACTGTGACAGGAATGGTCAAAAACATGATCACAGAAGTCACTGCTGGAGGATCCATTGTGAGCATATTTAGCCAGAACCACCATGCACCTGTTGGTAACATAATGTTGTCAGGGTGTTCAGTGTTCATTATTTAATGTGCTTGTAGAATGGTGCATTGAATCAGTGGTTAATTAAGATACATGTAACCTTTTTTTCTCCTCTTTTTTAACCTATGTCGAGATACAATAATGCTAGCCGTAACCCATGGTGATGTCATCCTTAATTGTATTACATTGTTGTTGTTTTTTTGTAGTGTTCACAACCCTTGCGCCCATGGCATTCTGTCAGTAAACATATGCATTTAACATAAATCTTTTACAAAAGCCTCACCTTTCTGAACATGGAGCTCTGTGCTTCTGCAACTGCTAATTTGGCAACTTTCTTTAGTTCTTCTTTTACCTTTCTCACATGCTCCTGGGCACTACCGAGGTGCCCTTGGGCAAGGCACCAAACCCCTTACTGCTTGGGGTGTCTGTCCACGGGCAGCCCCTTCCCACATCTTTCCATTTAATGCATGTGTATAGGTCCTGTGTGTATGTGACGTAATTAACAACAGAGTGAAAAAATTGTATTCCTTCTTCTTCTTTTTTTAAAAAAATGCTTAAAGTCTAAGTACACAAAGAAATGACTTTGTTATAGTAACTAGTAGGGCTGCCCCCTGAAAGCCAAAGATTGGAGTCGTCCGTCAGAAACCCCTTAGTCGTCTAGGATTTTTTGTAAACTCAATCAGTCTTTTTTTTTTTTCTTTTACGTGAGTCAGTGTGCAGTGTACTTAAGGGGACATTTCAGTCCCCAAATTTTGCTGCAGACATAGCTCTCATACTTTCACGCTGCTTTCCAGTACAGGCAGCTGCACACCCATATCAGGGTGAGTGTGACGGAGGCAGCTGCTTGCAGGAAGAGAGGCTTTGCCTGGTCAGGCTCCAAGACAACATTATCTTCTGCTTTCTGCGTAGAAGTGGTGAATTTACAGCTCACAACAACTTAATACGATAAAGTCTCCGGCTTTTGTTTCATCAAAAGCCGTTTGATCAGCAAAAGAAGGGGCGGCAGTAGCTCAGTCCATAGGGACTTGGGTTGGGAACCGGAGGGTCACCTGTTTGAGTCCCCGTCCGGACCAAAATATGGAGCGTGGACTGGTGGCTGGAGAGGTGCCAGTACACCTCCTGGGCACTGCCGAGGTGCCCTTGAGCAAGGCACTGAACCCCCTAATCGCTTGGGGCGCCTGACCAAAGGGCAGCCCCCTCACTCTGAGATCTCTCCACTTTGTGCATGTATAGGTCCTGTTTGTGCATGTGTGTGTCTTTCAGACCTGTGTGTTAATGACAAGCAAGAGTGAAAATTGAATTTCCCCTCAGGGGATTAATAAAGTGAATAAACTTATACTTAAACTTAAACTTGTTACACATTTCTGATCCATCGTTAGCATAGCACACATTAGCTTGTGGGTCTAACTTGACTTGTTTACTGTATTAACCCTCAAACTCAATATGGAAAAAAAGGAACAAAAAATCAAATATTCTTATTGAACAGCTAAATCTGATTCAACTGACATAATTCTGAGTTGGGCACAGTCATAGTAATTACATTAAATATGTTTTTTTCCTCCTGCCCCTTGGTATACAAGTAGGCTATAACACTGCGCAAAGTGACACACTTTGTAGAGTATTGGGATGGAGATTTGGTGTCTCTTTGGTGCAGTAGTCCCACAAAGTTTTCATCTAAAAAAAACTCTTGTTAATTATTCATAGAATTAATTGAAAATACTTCTCAAGCTCTGGTTTCTCACTTGCATTCACCATGATGCTAGCTAGTTTATCCTGTAAGCTAATACTGACAGCTAACCTGACTATGCTATAACGAACTGTAACTATACTATAGTTACTGTAAGAGTCAATAATAGGCACACTGCCAAACCTAGGAACTTTGGGATGTTGTGCTTGTTCCGAGATGTAGACTGTAATTAGAGTGTTTTACACTAATAGTGCTTTAATCATTAGGTGATAGTCTGTACCAAACTGAAAAAAGTTGTTTACTTAAAGAATTGAAAGCGTTTGTCATGAATATGTGTACCATTACACTAATAAAAGTAACAATTTGTTGTGGATTGTTTTATGTGTAATACAGATTATTTATTTGCAGGCAATAATATAAATAATTGGTGGTGAGAATTGGGGGGGAAAGGCTTGGACGCTGATGAACATAAATTGTAATTAGACATTATTTTTTAGAGGTAGCAGAAAACTAGCAGTGTTATTGTTGATATACTGTAAATCAGTGTTGCTCCCCAGTACAAGGTGTCAGTTCAAGTGAATTTCAAGTTATAAGATAAAGTGGGTTTACAGTAATTCATGCACTTTCTCTAAGATGAAGTGTTGAATATAAATACTGTGCGTGAGCAGCATTATACTACATGACTTTCTCGCTCTCAGTAGATCCTCTGTATGTTCACCCTCCCTCACATGTCTCCACTCTCCCGTCTTAAGCTGTCTTTCGTTTCCCCCCGAACAGACACACACCACGCACCCCCAACATCCCCCCGCGTGCAAGGCTGGTGGCTCCATTGTGTGACCTGTTCTCACACTGTTCCATCTCCACATCACGCAGCCAGCCTTTCACAGCAGCAATTCAGCAGCAACAATCACACACTCACGCCTCAAAAAAAGACCTCTTGCTCCCTTTGCCAACCAATTAAGAGCCATCTGGGCTTGGATGCAGTAAGAAAGCTATTACAAAATCATAACTGTTTTCATATTTTCATGATATGTTTTTGATGTTGAGACTCAAATGTTTTAATAAAACAAAGCTTTGTTTCAATGATATGTCTTCATTTCTTGAAAATGAATTATCCTGAAGCAGAGACAGTGCACGTATCAATATTTTGTTAATTTGCACAGAGGCAGTGGAGGGCACCACACAGTTTAAAAACATGACAGAACCAGTCATTGCTTTTGAAGCTGCCATGCAAGTGTGTGATTCCCGATGAACTTGAGGTCATAGATTCCCAGTGGCTGCGTAGGGCAGGGAATGGAGAGCAGCAGGGTTCAAGCCTTGGGTCACTGGAGCTTCAGAAGTGGCCAGCCAGCTTTGTCCCGGGAGGGATGATGGTGACGGATTCACTGGTGTTTTCTCAAGGTCCACTGAACCCTACAGCAAAGACTCCAACTTAGAGCCTGCAGAAAGAGGGAGCACTCCTCTCATCTCCAGTTCACAGAACTCCAAAAGAGGGGCCGTCTGGACGGGCTCCAGGATGCCTCGAGATACACGAAATCCAGCCGCAACCTCACGGTGGCACTGCCAAACCTCATTTCAATCTTTTCCTCCACGTATAATCTGCAGTACACATTAGGCCTCTGACATGACCGTAATGGTTCATTTCACCATTGTAGGGAAGTGTTGAACCACTGTGTTGTCAAGTAGGCTTTATAAGGCGAAAAGATATGAATAGAAACTCCACCCTGTCTTTTTTTTCTTTTCAATCTAACTAAGTTAAAAGGCTTACTTACCCCTAATCAAAATGGCAAGCCCACTGGCATGGTATGTCCCAGCTGTGGCCCTGGCGCAGCATTTCCCTTCTCCCCGTACATTGTTCTGGGCAGCACATCCAAGAGCTCTTGCTGTGTTATGTACTTAACTGAGGTCAGAGTTGTCATTATCTGGGTCTTGTTGGCACTAAGGCCTCCTCTGATGATAGGACTCCCTTTCAGACCTTCAGCTTTTAGCACTCCCTAAGAACTAACCTCTGTGAAGACCAGGCAATCGACCACCTGCAAATCTAGCCCAGGGCTGGGACTGTGTTTAAAGGAGTATGCTTTATGACATCCTATCACATGTGTGCTGTTTGCCCTGACCTGGTGGAAGTTTAGCACAGATGCTCCAAGATTTACCTCTGATCTCTTTTTCTTTGCAGGGGATCGGTAAAGTTTATATGTGCTGACAGGAGGCTTATGTTTAGTTGTTAATTAGGTGGCCCAAAATGACTGCAGGCCAGAGCCCTGTCACCCAAAAACAAGACAAAATCCAGCGCCTGGAACCAAGCTCAGTGATAAACTCAGAACATATTGCAGGTGTGTTTTTTCTGCTGTAGTACTTTATATTGTATCACAGTTTTAAAGCTTGCACAACATTGGTATGTATTGGAAAATTGATCCTAAGAAGCATTTTGGCATGGATTGAGGAAAAAAAAACACAACAGGAGATGAGTGTTTGTGGAGGCTCAGGTTTTATTTCTTGATCTAAGCACTGCCATCCCCATTCTAGCAACACTTCCTCATTCATGTCACCCCTGTGGTGTTACTCTGTTAGGAATTATTTTTCAGAATATACTGCATTTTGAAAAGATATATCTCCCCCATGCCTCTCTTGTTTTCTCATTCTCTTGCTCTCCCTCTCTCTGTTTCTATCTGTCTTACAAACGCACACAGACACACACTGCAACATGCACACAACCAGACATGCACCACCCCTCTTAAAACCGGTTCTCATCCCAATAGCAATTTTGTCAGAAGTTGACAATGTCTTGATTTAGTTGTCTGGCTGTTCCGGCCAGTTTTCCCTGCTGCGCTAATGTGAACAGGACATCCTGCTGGGCACCAAAGAATACCACTTCACGGCAGCCGCATAGCTGGCAGCTTTTATTTATGGCGCTACCGAAATGAATGGGTATTAGTGTCCAAACATTTCACCATGCTCCTGCAGCCACACACAAAAGCCACTGATTTCCAGCAAATCTGCACTTATTTTATTCAAGAAGACTAAAGCTAGGCAGAGGGAGAGAGAGAGAGACAGACAGAGAGGGGGGAGAGAGAAAACATTTATAATGACTTAAAAGACCTCAAAAGAAGAATAGGAATTGCGTTTGAAAAGGATTTACCAGACAGAAATCGGAAAGAAAAAAATGGCCCGTCCATTTCACTGCATTTTTGTCAGAGTTGAAAATGGAAAATATCTATATCCTCAAAATGACTCAACTTAAGTGCTTATATTCACAAAAACTGCACTTCCTTCACAATCGCCCAGTTTTCAGTTGCTCTGTTTTGCCCAGCACTACGAAGCATTGTATTTTATAGCACTGCACCAGGAAGGAAAAAGTAATTTTATCATTGCTGAAATTGTCGATTTTAAAGTGTCTTCAAAAATCACTCCTGCAACCATTTTGCAATCCGGGCTGCCTACTGTCTTGTTAACCTATGAATTTTAAGTGGACGCTTCCCATTAGATAGCAGTAGCACTGCTGACTCCTCTTGGCTTTTCTGTAGGGAGCAGGCTGAGGCAGAGTGCTCTCCTGGCCCGGCGCTGCACTTTGCCTGGTCTCTGTGTCCAGGACCTCATCAGCACAGAGTCCGCCTGTCCTCGTGTCCCTGCCACTCACCTCCCTGCTCTTCATCTGTCATTCCTGCCCTTCTGCAAACACACTCCACTGACATTTTGAAAAACTCTGGCATTCACCCTCAATATGGATTTTTGTTGATTATAGCTTTCTGTCTGTGAAGATTGCACGTATTATTGACTTTGCAATCCCATGACTATTTGCACAGCTTTTTCCTCCTCTCTGCATCTCGCTGAAGTCCAGCAATAATATTCCCCCTGGTTTCTCATAACCTCTTTTCATTATCCTTTCTTTTTTTAATATTTTTCTCTTTTTTTCCATTTATTTTACTAATCCCCTCTGGCTACGACCCTTTCTTTATGCCACCAGAGATCAGAGTTTCTGCAAAGCTTCGGTCACTGATGTCATTAAGATTGGGATCTGATACACTAGATGTCCATTGGTTAAATGCCCCTGGCCTGAACTCCCTATTGTCCCCTAATTCCAAGCGGCAGCTCTGTTTCACTTGCTGCATAATAGCCCATAGGTTAAAGTTCTGCTGCTTTTGCTTTGAATTTACATCTTTCACAGGCTCCAGTCTCTTGTTCTGAGCTTGCGTTTTCTTTTTTTTTCTCCTTTCATTTCTAGCGAGCCTCATTGCCTGCAGGCAGCACGGCTGTTTGTGCTGTAGCTTTCCTGACAATCTCCCACATCCAGGCATCTTTTGGAGGGTCAGAGGAGAGCAACTTGACTTAACAGGTCAACGTAAGTGGGCTCCGCCCTTCTCCAGAGGGGAAGCCATGGAGCCCTCCATTAGGAGCTGACCTCCACGTTGCACTGGTCTGGCCCCAGCCAGGGTATCACATGGCTCTGCCTGAGACAGGCTGCTCATTAAAGCCCGCTGCCCATAGCAGGATTAGGCCTTTTCATGGTTTATCCTCTACTCTGACAACTGACAATGGGCGAGGATAGCTGCTTCAAATGGAGTGTGCATATGAATCATGGAATTATAATTGCTCTTTCATGATGAGAATATTGGAAAATCTATCCACATGCACAATGCAAAGAATTAATTGGGGTCTGTTTTCAAGGGCACATTGCTACACTATATGAGCCCAAGAAAACGGGAAGGGTGGTAATGAGGCATTTTCAATACAGCACAGCATCTTTTTCACAGCACCTGTACACAGACCGCTGTTTGCACACACATACACTCACACACATAAACGCGCTCTGATACCTTCTGCCTGTAACCTTTGCCCACCATGAGACTTTTACTTAAAGTTTCACTGCACTTAATACACAATGGAGTGCCCTGTTTACTTGTGTTGTGATGTACTCAAAGAGCAACCCCATTAACAGTGGTGGCCCATTCCCCACGACCCCGTGCTAGCTTCCTAAGGGTGTGCGGGTTACGGAGGGCCGCAGCTCGGGTGCTGAGTAGGAAACTAAGATGACACTACCTCTTGAGCTGTGTGGGAGGGAGAAAGCTGGTGATAGCGAGGCAACTGAGCTGCTATCTGCAGCAACAAGCCCCAGTCATGCTTCCTATTTACACCACAACGCTGTCTGTTTTCATTATTCATATTTCATGTGGTATCATGGCATGAAAGAGAGTTATTTCCTTCATGGTGGAGGGCAGGTTACAGATGGCTCTCAGGTCGCACAGCTCACAACAAGTTGGGGCGGGGGGCGGCTCTGGATTCAAAGCATCAAAACAGCCTGCACAAATAGAAAAGGAATATTTCCCTTGAGACGTAATGCCCAGTCCTCTGTAGTCATCCACAACATGTAGCTTTACATGAATCTGATGATTGGAAACCTCAGTGTAAAAAATCTAAAGGTAAAATTGCCACTTTAAAATTATTGCTTATAAGTGTACAATGGAGTAAAAAAAAAAAATCATTACCTAATTAAAAGTGTGAACAACACGATTGTCATTTACATATGTAGTGAGGCTTTTTCACACTCATCTGTAATAAACACAACATGATAAGGTCCAGGTACACTTAAAAGGTGTTAATGAACTGCTGGTTTAATACTCTCTTTTCTATTTCAAATTATTCCCATATCAGTAACCACCTGTCATTTATTTTAGAAAAACAAAGCATGTTTAATTTCGAATTTATTTATTTATTTATTTATTTATTTATTTATCGGTTTTCAATTTGAAGTGGCAGCTGTGATATTTTTCGATGAAAAGTTTATTTTTTGGGAAATATATACAGCATGCATTACAGTACTGAACTTTTCCAACTGTAAGGGAGCCCTCACAAAATGTATAAATAAATTATTTATTTTTTTAGGTTTAATTTTTCCAATATTTAGCTGATTAAAATTCAAAGACGAGTCATATTTTCGCTATCTAGCCAAGGCTCTGTTTTATCCATTTCAGTTTTAATGCCCACATGGTAAACAGGACAAAATACAGGCCTATAGGAAAATTAATTTAGTTTTTTGAGCAACAGAGACATTCTTTTGGAGAGCTGTCAAAAACAGAAAGAGGCCAGAGAAGAGAAGAACTGAAAGTCTGTTAGCAACGCAATTAAACTCTGGTAATGAGGTCAGACATCAGATCTAGTGCAAGTGATATCATTACACAGGCTGAACGGATGGGCCGCTCCAGCTGCCATGCTCTTGCTGTGGGATTAGACTCACTGTCCTGAGGGCTGCACTTTTACTAGGCTGACCCCTGCCTGCCACTGGGGCACCAGCCACCCCCTGGGCTCCTGGGGGTTTTGGCCCCCAGTCCTGGTGCCAGTGGCACCAACAGGACTGTGGAGAAGTGAACTGTGCTGCCACGTGGGATGACAGGACTCGCCACTCCATTAGGAGGCACAGAGACAGGCAGGCACCAGCACACAATCCACGCTGTGTTGCCAACTACGAATTACTGGGTTCCTCTATTTCAGTCAGCTCATTTGTAAAAACCAACGAACAATGACAAGGTGATAAAAGGACATTGTATCAGTGATTAGAGTGCTGCATTTGAACCTGTTGATGGTTAAGATACGGCTCGCAAATAAAACACAACTTTACGCTGTTTGTCTGGAGGAGGAATCCTTTCTGTTTGGTTAAAATCGTGGTACATACTTGCAAACAAGATTGAAATAATGAAACATACAGATTGGTAGCAGTCTAATTTTCTTTCCCTATTGTTTAAAGCCTCGTTTGCAAAGTCCCTAGCAGGAGTCGGCTTAATTTGTCTTTTCTTATTTGGTCTGCTTGTGTGTTTTGTGCTGTTCTCTTTTTGTCTCCCATGATTACTTTGAGGATATCGTTATGACATTCAGCAGCAACAATAATTCTTCTGTTCTAATTCATATCAATTAGTAGGGGATGGTAATTCAAACTGACGGCACAGTGTATCTTGAAAGGCTTGCGAGGATGTTGTGGCGGCAGCATCACTGTGTAGCCAAAAGCCACCCTCCTTTCCCCTTTCTTCCCCCTTTCTGTCTTTCAGTCCACAACAAGGGGCTCCAAGCAAAGAGGACAATACAAGTCGGAGCCAGTACTTTGATAATTAGTTATTGATTGAGAACAATGGCATGGCGTACACTGTCGTATTAGCTAGACGCCAGTAGGTCGCGACACCAAGAGCAGCCATCAAGAAACGAGGGCCAAAACATGCCTGACTCCCCTAATAAGATATTCCTTCATGTTTTTCTCTTTCATTTCCCTCCTCTTTTTCCTTCCTCAGGCATGTTAGTGTTCGGGCTACATGGGGTCAAAAGTATTAATGCTTGTGCACAAACGAGCGTCTGATGAAGGAGAATTTAATTAGAGAATGCCCACTCAAGCTTCTCGTACCACGTTGCCCTGTTTTTCTTTATTTTTTCTTTGTTTGTAGGACAAGTGTCCAAAGAAAAAAGAAAAGCAGCATATAAAAAAAAACAAAAAACAACCTTGTAAATTTTCTGGCACTGCTAGTATTGTTTTCATAATATACAGAAATATTGATTGCCAAAATGAAACATGCATAAAAATATTGCAAAGCAGTGTTACATATCAAAGACCACCTACTCGTGAAGCGTATGTCTGTATGAATTATTTCATGGCAAGAGTCTGTTGAATGGGTCTGATCTTGGCCAGCATTTAAATAGAAAAAATATATATATCTGGTTATTATTTTACACACGTGATTGACCTGAACTGTGCGTATCACATTCTCTCCGACAGTGTGGCTGTGCGGAGTGAAAACAGATGCATTTCACCACACATATTGATGCCTGCAGTGGCTGATGCATGTCAGAGATGGTGTCATTTGGTGAAAGTTTGGCTTTTAACCAAGCTGTGTTTACACATATAGAATATCCTCAAATAATTGCTGGGTCTCCTCGCTAAAGAGGAATATGTCAGGTTTGGCATCAGTGTGAGAGAAGCTCCCTAACTCACTTCACCTGATCCGTGGCCTGTAAAGATGCACCTGGCATTAAACAGACAGGGCAGGAGCGTCAACTGAACAATGGAGGACTGTCAGGACCGACAGCAGGGCACGGCTCTACCATCACTGCTCTGACAGGGAGGGCCTCAGAGGGTAAACTGCTTTGCTGGAACTAATTAAACAGATGAAGTTATGACATGAATATGCAGATGTTGTTTACATTTTACCATATGGTATTATTTCAGGTAATAACGCACAGGAGAGCCTTCCCACTCATTAATGTGAAGGGATGGAGTGAAAACACTGTCTATCAAGAGACACTCGGAGCGTGTTCGAGAAGTATGATCAGACTGACACCCGGGTGTTGAAATCTATTTCAAGCCGCTCAATTAACATACATGTTGATAGCTATTACAGTTTGATTTGAATTGTTAGCATGCTGCGCGGTGGACAGGCTACTCCATATTGAAGAATTTATTCTTCAAATCTTCCTTAATGTGTCAGATTTCCTCTAATTTAAAGTGTAAAATTAATTATTACAACGTTAGCAGTGTCTTGTTACCCAGTATGACAATATTTTACTCTTAAACTAATCCACAGCCTCCTATTGCCATTTAAATTCAATGGAATCATGCAGTTTTAGAGCTGCTGTAGGTTTCTGTACAGTACACCTGCCATAAAGACAGTTTCATTCTCAATGCACAGCCTGCATTTAACTCAACTTCTCCATTTTTTCCCTTTTTTGCAAAGTGTTAAAAGTAGTAGAACTGTCAGTTCTTTTTCCCCAGTTTTGTGTGCAGCCTTACCATTCCCCCGGAGCGGGTGCTGAGAGGTTAAGAGGGAAAGGGCCGATGGAGTCGCGTTTAGTAAGAAGTGTGGGATCACGGGGGCCAGCTGGTGGGGTGATGGGGAGCGTAATTGTGCCCGCTGTGTGGATAGGGTGGGGGGTGAAAGGATGGGGTGAGAAGCCCTGGAAAAAAAGGAGGGGAGGGGACACCTCAATTACCTGTGCTCCCTCTGACCCCTCTCTCCCTCTGTCTCTCCACGGACAGACGCACTGTCTGAGAGGCGGGGCGCGTTTCCACAGGCAGATGCACATCCCCCTCCTTTGTTCAAGATAGCATTCGCTCCTTTTCCTGAGCTGCAGAAACTTAATTGCAACAATCTCCTCTCTAATGTGTTTCTCCTTTATTTGTCACTGTCAAAAAATTTGAATTTTCTGTTTTAAAAAAAAAAAAAATCAAAGCATTTTTCCTGTTGTGTGTTTACGTTTGATCTCGGAACTTGGTCAGGCGATATTAGATTAAAGATGTACAACAAAATAAAAAGCACATTTACCTGAACTGAGCAGTTCTCTCAAACATATTCAGCAGGTTACATGCAGCTGTCATAGTTTATTTTGGAGCTCCTGCTTGGGCTAATACAGTAAGTGACAGAGACTGGTGTAAAATCAATACTTCACAGGAGTGTGATGTCTTAATAAACTCTCTGTGTTGTTCAGACAGGAAAGCTAGACATGTACGAGAAGGACTACAGCGCAGGCCATTGTGAAGCTGTCAAGTCTAGCCCTCAAAAGCAGATGAAGCTGTCAGATTATTAATATATTTATACTGACAGGCCCCAAGTCCACCCCTAAAACCCTCCCCTCTTTCAATGTCTCTCAAAAAATATGCTCAGCTTCAAAGACAGAGGCCACGGGGTTGGATGCAAGGTCAAAGGCCAAATACATTTTGAAAGCAAATTCTCTTCCTTTTGCAACCTGTTTTTATTGCTGTCGCTCCCCTTCTCTGTGGCGACCATTCAGCTGAAACTTAGGCTGAATTGGCAGCAGCTTTCAAAGCGCTTGGCAGCCTGGTGATCCTCAGGAGCTCTCAGCTGACATCTCTCTGGGCTTGTCTATGCTCAGGGGTCAGCGCGAGCCCTGACTCCCAGGACCCACTCACTCAGGCGCTACCATGAGTCAGTCCCGCAGACTGAAATTAAAATGTGAAAAGCTGTGCGACTGAAGGCATTCCTCGCCCCCCATGGCATTCTCCTTTCTCTGTGACAGTTCCTCTGAGACTGCTTTTTCTTTCATGTTTCTTTTTTCCCTTTAGATTATTTAACAACATGCGAACAGAGCTGTCAAGGAGAGACATGCTTGATCGACAGAGCAAGGGAGTGTCTCAGTCAACATGGGGTTAAATTCGATTTTCTGCATGTTCAGTGCGCCAGTCTCAAGCCAGTTATTGCCTTGGCTTGATGTTTTTTGATGGATCAATTATCCATTATAACATGTTGCGAAGCCAAACATAACAGCAACTATGACACCTGTCACAATCTTCTATTAGAGTAAGGAAATTGAAATAATTTAATGACAGCTAATTTAGTCTTTGTTTTGAATCTCATTATGGCCGCAGTAATTGTGTTCTATAAAAAAACTGAAAGTGAAATATGACTGCGCACTCAAAGTAAAGTACCCCGACTAGAGCTATTAATTTGATATCTCTCAATGAAAACAGAAGTGAATAAATTTCTCTTTATCAGATTCAGACAAACATAAGTTTGAAAAGACTGAGATCTTGGAGATTTTTTTTTTTTTACTTTAAAGTCCAGTTTAGATTGAGTTAAAATCTAAACTGTAAAAAAAAACAATTGGAAAAAAAGGAATTAAAAATAAAAAACACAGCCTCAATATTAAAACACTAAGAGGTGTTAAAGTGAACATATAGAATAATTAAAAATCTAGGAAAAAAAAAAGTTTTATTATCTTTTTAAAATACACATGTTCTGGGAAACATAGCAAAATAAACCAGCAGCACAATCTGTGTGACCCGCACACAGATTCAACACTGATGGGAATTTGCAATTATCACCACATCATATTTAGCATCGCGCCACCTAATAAGTCAAAGATATTACTTCAGATAGGGACAAAAGCGCAGACAACTGAATAGATGTGATATGCTTGTCAATAACGCGTATGTGAGAAAGCTGCGTGGGAGCGTCTTATCGGTACATGTGTGCATATACTTGAATTTGCAAGTAAAGAGCCTTATTGGGATTACCCACGGTACATTCTAGTTGGTATCATAAAGAGAAAGAGGGGACTAGATGTGTCTCCCTTTTACAGGGATTCGGTAAGCTCTCTGTCAATGGTTTGGAGTTGAATTGCCCTGGATAGCTCCCCTCATTCCATGGAATGATCTCAGACCTAATTTACTGGGCAGCTCAGGATCCAAAGCATACAAGGCTCTCCTCTGCATAGAATGTGTGAAATAGATAGAGCAGCCATCCCTCAGATGTGCTGAAGTAATCTTCAGCCAGAGCTGGTCCAGCAGGCCTCACCCCTAAAGGGATTGATGCAGTGTCAAAACCTTTGGCTCCGGGGTCATCCTCTCTTCTTGCCTCCGCAATCTGACAAAAGCTGAATTTCTTTCCCCTCACTATTCGTTTCTCTTTTTTCTTCTATTGAATTCATCAGCGAGGGAGGCATGAGATGCGAGATGTGAATGAAACATTTTCATTAGAAGGGAGGAGAATCCCCGGTCAGAGACAAGGCCAGAGCTGATCTGAGCCAATGACATCCCCACCAATTCTTTCCCCTTTTTTTTTTTTTTTTTTTGTCCTTCTTACTTTCCACAGCTGTCATTCTCGGCGGTATGTGGCAAGCTGATTGAAATCAGCACTGTGTCAGGGCCGTCATATCTCAGAAAGACATAAAACATGCAGAAACATCAATAAGCAACAGGCCGCTGACAGCTCTCAGGCACCGGTGGCGGCGAGGAGAGATGAGGGGAAGGTTAGGACTCTGGGGGGATGCTGTGCAGTTGAAGTGTCTTCTTCAGGCTTCACTGAGACCCAGGGAAGACAAGATAAAGTCTATCAGGTTATCGCCTAGTTCAAGTTGCTTCTCGGACAGCAAGGCCACTGGGACGCTGGATGTCAGAAGATCTGTGCGTGTGTGTGTGCGAGCGTATGTGTGTGTACAGTAAGCACTGTCTTTCTGTGGGTCTGTGTGTGTGCTTGTGCAGGTGTATAGCAACTGAGAGACATTGCTACTAACTGCAGACCTAGTTAGCCTGATTAAAGTTCAGAGAAAATAACTGTGTCGTACACTAAATGTAATTTATATGACGTCAACTTGTTTGAATGATATTTCCTGATTATTTTATTTGTAAAATACCTGACAAATATTTTAATACAACACTGCGAATAAGGCTTTTTTCTGTCATGTGTGCTTTTAAAATAAGATTGATAATGCACTAGTTATACCCGGTAGTGAGGGCCAAGAGATGCTTAGGGATTTTCAGTGTGTATTTAATTCACTAATGGGAGGTAAAGGTGATAGTCTGTTAGATCACAGCCTGACACTACCTCTTACCACTGCTAATTAGGCAAGTTTTTAGCCCAGAAAAACTGCTGAATCTCTTGTTTCTCATCCCTGATAATGGTCATCACAGTGCCCCAACCTACCTGTTTAGAATTACGATACGGGGCAAATAATCAGCTTCACAGGATCCTGACTTTGACGAGATAAATTCACCAGTAATTAGCCGAACAGAAGTCGATGAAGGGAGCCGAGTTTTGGCTGAAGTTGGAAGTTTTCCCCCCAAAAGTTGAAGCCTATTATTTTTTGTGTTGATGGGTTAACGTTGTTGTGGACAGGCGCCCATCTACATATCAAATGTGACTCCCATTATTTTATGTTTCTCTCTGCTCACAGCGCCTCCCAGCACTCCTCCATGTTCTCCTCCATCTGCCTCCTGTCCATTGATCAGCCTTCCAGGGCATCAGTCTGTTTAACATCTGCTACAAGTTCCAGCAGCTCAGGTAACTATCTAGCTGCTCTCCAACGCCTATTGATCTTCATGTCCACCTGCAGGAACATCTGTTTCGGCATGTCGTTTGTCAACGCAACCAGCTACCTTGTTTTGCTTCACGTCCACTTTCACTCAGTCTCACAAAGAACATTTACTCCTAAATGCTTGTTAAACTGCTCTTTGCATTGTTCTAATAATGAATTGTAAATTAGTCACTCACAGTTATTGCATCTTGTGCAAATTGTGGGTGTAGTACTGGGAAATGAATCTTTAAAGATAAAGATTCATTTCCCAGTACAATTAAATACAACTTTAGATTAAAATATATATATATATATATATTTTTTTTTTAATTACATTTTGTTTTTAATTTAGGAAGACTGAGACTGTACATTTAGAGAAGCTGCCTAATCTGCAGAACCTATAGTTTAGTTATTGCACTCAAAAAAAATTTACTCTATCTGTTGATTATTTCAATTATATTTATATTGATTATATATATTCTGTTATTTTTGCCAATAAATCTAAATGTTGGCAAATTATTGCCATATATAAATTAAAAAAAAAAACATGCAAAAAGCAAACTACATGATAGAATCTGTTTTTTTGAATAAAAAAGATAATTTATTTCTCTCACACCAGGCAAATGTGCTGCTATGTGCTGTAAATTATATTTTAAAAAGCTCAGTGGTTTACAGTACATATTATTGAAATACAACAGCACACATTTCATTTATTGTTTCTAATATTATTCTGGGCAGAGAGTGTGAGTCACAGGCCGAGGAGAGCCCGCATCTTCACATTTGTCTCCCTCACAGGCTTCCAGAGCTCGGAGGAACCGCCGCTGCATGGTTTAATTTGCTCTTTTGTAATGACGGGGCGTAGGTTAGTTAATTTCAATTTTTGATTTCAAAAGCTATCAAATACAGCTCAGATGAGAAATCAATTTTCCCAGCTGCCCTGGCTTTGTGGTGAAAAGGACTCCCGCCATTGGTGAGCAGCCCGTCACATGACCGAGTCAGGGATTAGTTCAGTAGGCCCATGTTGCCACCACCTCAATTACAGGCTGCCTCTTGTCATTTACCTCTATAACATCTCATTCTCAGACACAACTCATATTTAATTCATGAAAGCCTGCACAGGAGTAATTGTAATATAGATTGTTGTTGAAAATTTGACCAAATTTAAAACGCAACTTTTTGTTTTTTTGCACGCCAACGCCAGTGATTGTGTCATTTGGTGTAATTTGGGATAAACAAAGATGGAGCAGTGAGTGTTTTTAAATTTGGACTGATGAAAAAATTGTCCTGAAAAGTATGTAATTTAAAAATCATGCAACTTGATCAAACTGTAAGGTGCAGGTATTTTTTTGACAAAATGATATACTGTAAGAGAAAAAAAAAAGGCAATGATGATTTTAATTGGAAAGGTACCGTCCTGTGTCATGTCATAGACAATGACAATCATCAGCAGCATTATTAGGACTGTCATGTGATCAGCAGTGTGAAAAGGTGACTCTGGGCGGCTCCACTGACAATAAACACTCACCTAAATAAACCCTGCTCTGTTTGAGTGTGTAAGTCTCTTTGATTCACAGTTAATAGTCCTAACTAGTAATAAAATTGCCACATATCAATATCCTGTATCCTGTCATGTATCAATAAATCAAAGGCCTGTTTGTTGAAGCCACAGACCTTACAGTGCAGTCAGATATATGTGCTAAATAATAATATAAAACTATTTTCCTTTAAATAATTGTCCCTTTTTATATATCTGACTAATTGCTGACACCATAAAAAGCTCAAAGAATTTTGGACTGTGCGTGCGAGCATATTTTACATTCTTGTGAAGACTCTGGTTTGGAAAATTTGAATCCATTCCAACATTTCCGTCTCTCAAACGAGCCCCTCTTTCCCTTTTTGCACAACACAAATTGTCAATTTGTTAAGTAATCAGTAATAAGCATCTCCTTTTTCATATGGATCAGTTCGTGGAACAAAAAAAGTAGAGCGCAGGCAATTTCTGGGCATATCATGAGATTACATCCGTTTGACAGTTGCGTTATTCTATGTGGTCTCCATGGCAACAGTTTGGGTGAGGCCTCCAATAAAACCAACCTCAGCTGTCATCTCTTCACCTAAAAGCTTTGTAATTGCTCTCATTTGCATACTACAATTAAGTGTGTTAGCTCACAGCAAGAACAATCAACCTCCACTAAAGACTGGGGATAGTATAATTATTATATCAGTGGATTTGTATAAAACATTACTGACGAGCCTTTGTTTGACGTCGCCGTTGTACTGTCAGGCTAGTTTTACTGCTTATTTTCATAAATATACATATTTCAAAGGCAGTGATGGGTAATGCATAGGCATGCTGGTTAAAATGTTGTGATTACTGTCTTCAATCAGAGCTTCTGTATTGCTTTATGATCTCCGAAAAATGTCAGTCTCATTCTGGAAATTATCATTTAGGTTCCTTGGTTTCTGGCAGCCAGTACAGTGAAAGATACTTTTATTAATTTTTGATAGGAGGCTTTTTGACTCAGCGGTGCACTTGACCGGGTAGAAACAGAGTGATTTTCAGTAGTGGGAGACAGTTTGAACCGCTGATTGAATGGAAAGGTGATGTGCATTGAGCTCTAAGCATTGTTTCTCTTTCCCTCAGATGCGCAGAGACTGTAATGAAGAGCTCTTGAACTCGCAGTCAGAGAAGCTGTGACAGGAGTTCAGGAGGATGCCTCTTTGGCTCTGCTGGACGTACGACACACACACACACACCGGTACACACTCAGGCACACACGAACCCAGAGACAGCAGCAAACAGCTAATGTAGGAATCAGAAAGAAGCTGTCAATCACAAATCACTCGCTTTTTAATTTAAAGTGTAGGAAAATATCACAAATCTACCTCTACACTATTGTTGTTTTATTTTCTGTTTTTCAATATTAGTAATTTTTGGGCTTTGACATGAACTTAAAAACTTAATATGAGCAACATCTTCACGAAGGCGTACCTTGAGCTATAAAAGCAGCCGTATTTCCAGCCTGCCGAGCTTCATAATCAAGCCTGTGATACTGCGGCATATCTTTGGGCAGGTACATTTTATTTGGAGTTTTTGCCTCCAGGCCCTGAATTGAAATGGAAGACCAAATGGCACAAATGGCAAGTGCACCATTCCTAGCTCTCTGCAGCCTCCCAACACAAACTGGTCAAGCAGAAATGAGACCTGCATCAATTTTAATTTGTATTTATCCTGCTGATGACCCGCTCCTTTCACTCCGCCGTTGGAGGCACAAATTACACCCATCATAACTCTGATTCTAACGGCCCACGGTGTGCTATCAGAAAATGAGCATGGTTATATACCACCGGCGGGTTCAAGGTGTCACAACACAATTATACAATCATGCAACCTGACGAGCTCTGACTGGTCGCCGTTGTATGACAACTAAGCTGGAGGGCCACGCTGTCTGTCACATGCAGGCGGGTAAGATAAGTTCACTGAAGAGTAGACTGTGCCTCAGTGTCTGCTTCTCTCTATCTAAATCAGTTAAATATCACAGCTGCTGCAGTCTAGGGTGATTTTTGGGGGGACGTATAAAGACCCACAACTGAACTTATCTTTGACTTGTCAGGTTTTTTTTATCGACACAGCAAATTGAGCCTGCAGAATTTGTACAAAAAAAAAAAAAAAACCATAAATCAAAGTGATGTAACATTGGCTGCGTGTGTGTATCATTAATAGAATTAAGTCATCAATGAAGGAAGTTTAAACCCTTATACATACTGCAGTGCTGTGCAGCAGCTCACTGTGACTTTCAATCAACCCTAATCCTTGTATCTCATAAAACTTAGACCAAAAAAATGAAGGGAAGCTCCCCTGTCTGGATCCCCAGCGTGCTCTCAGTGTCAAGCCATTAGGCTGTGTGAAATGAGGTGCCACTCATGAGTTATAATGCTGCACATCTATAGATGCAATGGTAAAATATAGCCCTTCAATGCTCAGTCCTCTGTTGGAGTTGTGAAAATAATTCTGCTCTGATAGCGGTCCATCCCGCAATATCCCAATTCAAAGTCGCAAAGATATGAAGAGGGCTGTTGGATAAATTCAAAATAATCCACTTCAGGATAGCTGCGAGATTAATGGAAAAATGTGCGTGTTTGCTTGTGTGTCCGTGTGCGCGCGCGGGCTAACGTGTTTGTGTGAGAATGCGGACTGATGAATAAAATATATCAAAAACCACAAAACTTTTACATATTACAGGATGATATTCGTAATAAGATTATCAACCTTGGCGATGAAAAGAGATGACACACAGAGGAATAAGAAAAAATGACAAATGTTTGCGCTCCCAGAAGGAATAAAATGCCCAAACTATTCCTTTAGAGCCAACAGAGACATTGGATATAAGCTTTCAGGAAATCTATTTGTGGGGTAAAGTACGTTCATTGTGTCCAATTTAAAAGCACGTCAATAGAAGACACACGTCTCCATAACCAGTTGTTACAGAACTACAATCAATGAAACTTATTCTGACTACTGCTATACTTAGAGGCACATAACAAAAGCATGCTAGCAGCAGTCTGATCTACTGAAATATTTACCCAGAGGTACTGTAGATGTAACAATGATAAGGAAATAAAGCTAATAAGTGTCACTTTGATGTGACAACAAATTATACATGGCTCTATCAGATCTCATTTCCATTCCACAACACAGAGACAGAGAATACCCTGAAGCATGGCTGTTAATGGGAGCCTCTATCAGCCATCGTGGAAAGCCTGCCTCATTACTCACTCCAGCACAACTGTGCCCAGGGTGGTCGATTTCCCCAACGGACACTGGTTCACAGACCAGAGACGCACTGTGAGGCATATGACTTGTTTTTCAATGCACAGGGCACAGATGCCGTCATGCTGCAAGTGTGTGAAATCAGGAAATTCATTTAAGCAAAAAAACAGTTCTGAATTAAAGAGAATTAACCGAATAAAAACACAAAAATAAAATATACAGTTAGCTGCTTATTTTGTGTCTAACTTAGAATTATTGTGTCAATACATTTTTTCTTTTCCAGGCTACGGAAAATTGCCCCATGTTGCTATAACCAGCTACCACTCATCTTCGTTTTCATTATACGTCTGATGATGTACAACCTGATTGTTATTCAGAGAGAATTTTCCATTCGGGAGGGCGCCAAATACTCACATAACCTTCTATCCCTTCCAACCTGTGCAATGAATATTTTAAAACCTTAATGTATATTGGCCATCTGAATTTCCAGCCCGAGTCTTTCCCTTTGTCCATATAATCTCAGGGACCCCTTTTCCTACCATTGTGGTTGTAACTGAGAATGCTGTCACTCGGGTTATTTCTCTTCACAATTTGCAATCACCGCTGCTCTCCGGTTTTACTCTCTCTACCCCTGTTTCTAGCCTCCCTGACAAAGTCAATAGGGGGCATCCCTCATCTGTCAAAAACAAATATCAGAATACTTCTCGTGCTATTTTCCTCTTTCTCTCGTTCCCTCTCTCTCTTTGTGCAGCCTCTCTCGCTTGCCTGTTAGGACACACTGTAGATCCTCAGTTCGTCGCTCGCTGCAGATTATGAGATTATTAGTCGGGTTGCTTGCTGACCCTAATCAGCATAAGCGAGTAAGAGCAGTCAAAACATATAAGGGAGAAAGTCCTGAAGAAGTAGCTGACCCTCTGGTGACTCTCTCACCCAGAGGGGTGGCAGCAGCGCTTGCTGTGTGTGTTTCAGTGCAATCTGTGGAGCAGATGGCTGGAGTCCTGGGCAGAGAGCAGCAGGTCTCAGCCTGCATGTCACCAGGATGATGTGAGCTGGCTCCCTCCGAGCTTTAGTTAATACCTTCCTGTATCACAGACTTGTTAAGGGTCTTGGCAAAACTCAGCGACTCTTTACAAAAGAACAATACTCCGTGTCTCTGTCACTCTCTGTTTTGCTGTCTCTCCTGGGTGGCAGTAAATGTTTACTAGTAAGTATCACCTTGAACCTCTTCTAATATACATACAACCATATATAGATATACATATTTATTCATTAATTTTTTTTCTAGTTGGGTAGTATTATTTCGATTTACAGTATTATTGAATGGGCAATAAAATTCTATGAAATATTTAGAATAATATAGAAGATGTCGTGTACATTTCATCAGGAAATGGATTAAAAAACAGATGGCAAACTCTGTTTTTTGGCAAATTATATAAAAAAAAAATTGGATTAAATATACAAAAAATAAAACGTAACTATATAAAAAAATCTAATCCTACCCACTGATTTCCCACATTTTCTACAATGGCTTAATAAATCCAGGAATATGAAAGTGATTGATTATTATGAAACCAATTAAAGATGTAAAGCAGTTTGAATTGCCTGAATAGCATACCCTCCAACTGCAATGTCAAAGAGTAATTATGGACATCAGTGTCTCTCTCTATTATACCACAATGTCCCCGCCTAAGTGATTTTACATTGACTTTGATTGAGAAGTTTCCTGGTTATGATAAAAACCATTAACGCGACATCACCAGCAAAGGTAAATAAACATTTGCTCGACTTTTGTTCCCACTGCCACTTAGTCTTTAATCTTGCTTATTGGCAAGTAGGAGCAGGCGAGGCCGTGCCTTGTGAGGTGCAAGTGTGTGCTGCCTCTCCTCCTCTTCTCTCTCTCTCCCTCCGTCTCTCCCTCTCTCCTCATATTATATAAAGAGTGGCAGCAGGCAGAGTGACAGACTGCCCCAAGAGATGACACCTGTCACTGAGGGGAGTGCTGCTAATCTACAAGCCTCATTTTGTTTGAACTCTTTGTCACCTTGCCGTCAAATCCTCATCTTCTCAGTCACTGCCAGCTTCACTCCCCTCTGCTTCTCTGCTCGCTCTGCTTTGCCCAATCTCTCCACAATATACACTACCTCCACTAGCACCACACACACACACTTACACACCATGCTCCTCCAGATAAACCACTGTTCTCTGGTGTAACATATTCCTCCCTACAAACATTTATTTGTTGAATAAGTGTAATACAAGTACATGCTTGCATTTTTTGTGTGTTTTCTAGGTTATTTATAAAAAGATACATAATGAGTACTTTTTGAGAATCTAAAAAAGTAAAACATCGACAGCTCAGTGTCTTTTTCAGACGTGTAAAATTGCTTATGTGCCCCGAGAATGAGAAGATGATGCGTCCTTGTTCAAATGTTTTTATTTTCTGAACAAAGCCCCATTCATTCACATTGAGATTTGTCTAAGTTAAAGTGATCTGAATAGAAATGCAGTCTGGAGTGGCCCAGTCTCTATGGAGCAGCACACTCCACCCCCTGGCCAAATATCTATATTGTCCACTTCTACAGACTGTGCTTTGTAATTATAATATAATTCATTATGTCTATGCTGCATGTGTCACAAAGGACGAGTCCTCCCCAAAATCCTCCTGCGCTGTTCAGGCTGACCGAACACATTCTTGTTCCCATTTTAAAGCCCGCGGCTTGGAAATACCCTCTCACACCCCCATAAACAATGGATTTTCCTATTTTGCTTAATTGAGATATCACCCGCAAATCTGACAGCTCACACCGGCCCCTAACTCAGGCCGAGGGAAATCTATATAGTGAGCGGAAATGGAACGGAAAGAGAGCCAAATAAGATTAAATGACAAAGAAAATAATGTTGTTAATGTTATTATTATTATTCAATATTATTATAAAAGTAATTATAACCAGAATAATAATGATAATTATCATTGGTGTTAATATGCCTCATTAGATGCCTCTCAGAATGTAGAAAACCTCACTGTTTGCTGCATCCATCAAAAATAAAATCATTAATATAGAAGCTGTGGTAAACATTCATGTTAATGTTGAGTTTCTCCCTTTTTTTAAAGATAAATGTGATGGCAGAAAGAAAAAAAACACATGATATAATCCAAGTTGCAGTGGAGGCATCAGCCAACTTCTTTAAATGCCTCCATTAAGTGGAATTATCTTTTCCAGACACATTTGGTATGAATGCATCCAAAAATCCCCATTTCATTTGGATTGCATGGGGTTTAATTTAATCCTTTTGCTTATTAAAAAAAATAAGATGCAGCATCTTTAACAATAGAAAGGCTAGTCTGCATCGAACACAATGGCTAAGGTTAAATTGAAGGTTGTGTATACCCTTTGCTGTATTAGAAGAACATTCATATTCAAATAAAAGCATGAAGCCCTGGTTCATATTGCATAGCAGTGTGCAATTGTGCATTTGTACGCACAAAGCGAAACTGCAGCGCAGTTACAATTTTTCTGATATTAAAAATGAACAACGCTCTTAACCGGTTTTTCATTTTGCAGATGCTGAAACATTGTGTGAGCAATCATTTACTCCTATCCAAATACTTAATGCCTCTATAAGTACTTCAATATCTAGTACTGCACTAACATACAGAAAAAAGACTATCTGTGCTGTGGAAAATGTTGTATTAGTTATAATTCTTCACACATTTCCTCACTTTCTGATTGCTTACTGAGACCATAACCACAGCACTCAGCTACAGCCTCACAGTCCAGTTTAAAGCCACTCACTTCACACAGTCTAAGTCATGTTAGCAACTGCAGGGCTCAACAATGAGGACTGCCCATGCAAGTAAAATGCCACGTCAGGCTAGTAAATCCAGCAACTCACTGATTGGGCAGTATCACAGTATTACGGTATTCTAAGATGTTTAGAAAACCCAAAGTTATGATTTTCAATACTGTAAAAAAAATACAGATGCTCCTCTTTCTGTTAAACTTATACGGAGATGCTGTATTGAGGTGATGTAGTGCAACGTGTGCACCACTAGAGGTCAGTCTCCAATGGTGGAACGGGCAGCCAAGCTGAGAGAGGTGGGGATAACATTACAGGACTAGTAAAAACACGGTCAGCAATGCCAGAGAAAGACAGCAGTGAAAAATAGTGTGTAGAGCCAGCATATATTTAACATCGTATAAATTAATATTAGGGATTTATTTCGACCAAACCAGAGTTGGTGATTTTGGAACAATGGAAAGCTAACCAAGGTGGTTGTGGTGAGTTTTATTTTGTTTGTGTGTTTGACGATGTGTCAACAAGGCAGTTAAGCTAGTCTTAGTTAGGAAGGGATAAACCTATATTTTGAAGGTGTATGGTCGTATTTTTCTGTTTAATACGGAAAATAGGTGTAAAAATATTTCCTTTTTTGACATTTGAGTTCATGGCTTGAACAGATCTCCCTCCTAGCGGAAACTCTGAGGGATGGCAGGATAAAAAGTGACAATGCCCTGGTAAAATGTTGGGAAGGTATAAGGATATGAAAAATAGATAACGCCCAATCCTAAGAATCAAACACATGATTTTGGTTTTTCCCGGAGCTGATGATAAAGGTGGCTAAGTAATGACCCATCTCACTTCCTTGTCATCTCTGTTGAGAGTTGCACATGTGCAGCACTGATCGGGCAATTGCAAGACTACGGCAGCAAGTACAGACAAAGTTTATGAGCTAAAGCGCAAGCAAGCATTTCAGTTATCCTGGTAACAAGATTTTTATTTCAGTGGCGTTGTGGCCAGAGGATCTGGGCAAAACTCCCAACTTTTTATTATGCAGCTTGCCCCCCAAATTTGAGAGCAAGGCCTATAATACAGAGTTATTTTTCATGACAATTAACTTTAGTCTTTGTTGTTTTTTGATAACCACTAAAAAATAAAATAGTTTGTAAAGGGACAAAAAATGACATTGGGTGAGTAGATTTCTTTTTTTTTGGCATTTTGCCTTTGTTAGATTGTGGAGAGAGATGGGGCGGAAGAGAGCGGATGACATGCAGCAAAGGGCCGGAGTTAGAATTGAACCTGCAGCCACTGCGGCAAGGACATGGCCTTTGTACATGGGGCACCTGCTCTATCAGGTAAGCTTGCGGGCACCACCGGCAAGTATATTTCTGTCTGATTTCTGACCCACTTGCCTGATCAAGCAATTAAAAAATAGGATGTGCATTGTTCCACTTAGTTGATCTAAAAATACTTTATACTGCCTGGTAGAATTAGAGCCTGATGTGTATGAGATGTGTCCCTGATAGTTGAGGAAATTTAAAATGAAACAGTAAGCAGAACTTCTCCTTCATCAACAATGTACCAATCACTGACAATATTTCTGAAACTGCTGTAGACGCACTCCTTTTAGTGCCAAAAAACATATTTGAATAAGCCTTGTAAGTTGTTATTTTATTACATGCTCAGTATACTTGCTAGCTTTACAAAAGGATGCTAAAATATACAAATTTAAGCTCTCAAATTCAATTTAATCAACATTTATTTTATTCATTTCAACACATTTTTTTTTCATATTAATGTAGAAAATATCTGTCAATATTAATCATGGCTAACAAATGCAATCCGTGACTATTGACAGTGATAACTCAGAAGCGTTTATAATTTCAACCATGTTTGCTCATCAGACAGCAGAGAAGAGAGTGTTTGTAGCCAGCGTGCAAAGCAAAATTGAGGATCAAACATTTTCCATCAGTTTTCTCAGTTAAGACAGAAAAAAGACTCAAAGTTAAGAAAAAAAAAGGTAGTGACAGAATGCTTAAGAAGACCGCAAAGACTATAAAGATAAGTTTGACATCTGGTTGTCGCAAGCAGCATATGCCAATGTGAATTAAAAATGATATCATCAGACCTGGTAGTTAAAGTTGTCTGGTTCTCTCATGGACATTTACGTTCACCGGTTGTGGTTTTACAGCAGGATCAGGGAACTAGTGAAGTCAGCCAACCAGCAATTCAACTTCAGCTTCAAACCAAAGCCACTGTCAAATGTGCCACCAGTTAACAGAGTCAAGCTTCAGCCTATCACTGGTAACCATAAAACATTTTGCGACATTGACACAGTTTTTGTAGTCAGCTATTTGTTCAGTTATATGATGCCATAAATGGTCCTAGCAGAGTGAATAAAAAGGTGAGGGAAACCAGTTCATTGATGAGAGACACAAAATTGATGAATTTGACACTATGCAAAGTAATTTTATTACATCCAAAGCTTTTTGAAGTTTCTGCCAAAATGTTGAGCTGCACCGTAGCTAAGAAAATGTCTTCTGCAATCATACCCTCCGGAGACCCTGCGTCCTCATTCAAGGACATCACATTTTGGCTTTGCTGCCCCATGTAATACATTCTGCCATTCAACATTCAACTTAGGCCTGTTGTCCTTGTTTGTGGACACTTTTTTTGTGCAAGTGGAAGTAAAAGCACAATACACTACTACGTGTAAAAACAAGATGGCAGCCATCTCTGCCGAGTAAGTCTGTAGCCAATCCCAACACAAAAGTGGACAAGGTATCAAACCTGATCGCATTTTATGGTTGAAACTTGTTTACTAATGTTTTATAATGTTTGTAGTTTGATATTGCATAAAAATGTGACCAGTTTTAGCAACAGGAACAAGCTAAGGCATTGTCATTTATTATCGTCTCATCTGTGGACATTGGGACTTGATTGTTGCAGCATTTCACACAGGCCAATCAGGTGTGACAGACAAAAATGACATTCCTAGCTTGAAGTATGGAGCAAGGAGAATTCACACTGAGTTACAAAATGAGTAAATCACAGTATAGTTTTTGCACAGCCAAGTTCAGGCATTGAACAACTGTTTTACCAACAGTTTTCGATTTGAACAGTGACCTCTAACTCATAGAGTTACAAAACATTGAACAAATGTTGCATTGTTTTTAGTTTTGTTTTTGCACAACAATGTTTGGGTATTGAAATAAACTGTTTTATATTTAATTACACACTTATGGCTATTAAACATAAAGCCATTGTCCCCATATGAGGACATCATTTAGGACATCTTTGAGGACATCTACTTTCTGTTCATTGCTTAGGTTTTTTTTTTTTTATAGTTATCAGATCCTACTGATCCCAAATAGCAAGGAGAAATTAAAAATGCAAACCAAACAAAACCTCAGTTCTCGGCAGGATACACCTACTATGATGTAGCATAAATATGTTGAAAGTCATGGCAGAAAATCCTTATGAACCTGTAACTTAAGATGAACCTAAAATGATGTTATTTTGAGTAACAGGTGTCACAAAGTATCACTACTTAATATGAATAGAGATAAATGACAGTGTTTTCAATTCAATTTAATTCAATTTAATTACTTTTATTGTCATTGTAAATGAGTACAATAAAAATTCAATGCACAGAATAAAACGGAAATAATATATAAATAATAAGACACACGCATAAGACATGCACGCACACATGTGCCCACATATGCCAACATATATGCCAGCATATGCTGTGAACATTATGTAAGTTAGAATTATTTACACATAAATAAATGAATAAAGTTATTGCACATGATGTTAGTATAAATATGAAATATCACTGGCTGTGTGATTTCAGTATAGCATTCATTTTGTAGCCTATGTGACTGGTTTGACTACGTGAAACAGTGTTGACAAAATGTCTATTTATCAATACAAATCAATTCTGAATATTTACAACAGTGTCAGCGTTTGTTTTCTGCAGTATTGAGACACGACTATCAGCTGTGTATCTTTGGTCTCATATTGATAATGTTTACTACAATCATTCTGCAGTTCTCTGCTACTAACCAAAAAAATATATATATATTGTCATGTTATAGACTTGCTAGATCTTTTAACAAATATAAAATTATTATTAAATAATAAATTTAAAGCCCACACTTGACACTTTTCCCCGTGGTATCAAAAATTGTATTGAATTTAGATATTTTTTGCGGTATTTTATCAGTTAGAAATTCCAGTATCTTGACAACACTAATGTGAAACAGCAGGTTGCATTCAGAAACTCCACAATGTCGACATGAGCTTAACTGACAATTCAACAATGTAATATTTAAGTTGAAACACCAAACAAATCCAAATGAACAACACATGCCTTGAATTTAAGTTATTTATGCCACCATGACAACTTAAGGTCATGACAACCATCAGAATATATCTCGTCCTGTTATAGATGTTTAGATCTGCTGTTTTCTAATTACAGACAGAGATATAACATTTACTAACCAACTAATCACATATAGGTACCTTGTGAACATCTTTTAATGTCCTAACTTCTAATCAAACTTGTGTCCAGCTGCTACAACTCAGTTCATATATATATATATATATATATATATATATATATATATATATATATATATATAAGGTTTTCTTCTTGATATATTAAAGAATTACGCACACACACACACACACAATGAATTCTTACCAGTCCAAATAACATCCATTTTAGCCTAGAGAGGCTCTACCTTGTGATGCATTGTCTTTCCCATCCCCCTGTCTTTGTGTCTGGGGAAAGTCACGTGGCTGTTGAGAAACAAATAATTTCACCGGCTATATTCAGAGCATGTCTACGAAGAGCACAGCAGCTTGTCTTGGGAGTCAAGAACTAGGTACAATGTCTTCTGCGATGGGATGGCCAACACAAATGGGCTGGCGCACCTATCCAATTAACACCCTGCCTGCCAATCCCTGTCAGGTCACACGCTTACTCCCATGGCATGCTCTACCTGTCTCTGCTGCTCTCAACACATGCCCAGCTCCAATATAGAATTAACGCCACTTTTCACCTGGTCACGCTGACATGCCATAGATTAGACTGGTGCAGCATGGAGATATGCCAGGCACTCCAAATGAGGGCACCTGGGGTTAAGATTTCAAATGCAGTGGGGCTATTGTTTTGCCACTCCTTTAATATTAATTAAACTCTGAGGTGAAAATGTTCTTTACCAAACTACTGCTTAATTCCTCCACAAGTGAACACCTGATAAGAGATTTTATTTAATGACCACCTGGATGTTACAACTTATCACACCAGTTAAGACCTTAATAAGACCAGTAAGCTACTGGGGCTAAGTGGTTCTTTTGTATCGTACAATTTCTTAGACATATGCGTTTTTATACAATACCACAAAGGCAAAGATGATTTTTTTTTTTTTGCTTTTGCCCTAATCCCTAAACAAAATACAAATGATTAGTAGCCCTGCCAGAAACACTCCACTTTTCATTCTGTAATATTGCAATGAGATCTTGATAGCACATGACAGCACATAATTTCTGCACATATTTTTTATCTGATTATTTATTTGTATTTGCATAAATAGTCCAGCTATGTAGAGTTCTAGAGGGTCAGTTTAACATAGTTAAGGTAGTTAATAATGCCAATATTTCTTATGTGGTCTTGCAGTTTCATATTTGTCGACAGCTGTTGGATTTTGGAGCTTCAACAACATGTGTTCGATGTGTGGTGCTTGAACCCTGAAAATAGATAATGAAATATAAGTTTGGCCAATAGTTAATAAATACAGCTGGTAAACAGCATTTCTTGGGGCAAAACAAAAGTACAGCAAGCAGAGTACACTGCAAACAAGTATGGTCTACTTACAATTTGTGTCTCCTCTGCCTGGTTGTAGTCCTCTTTCATGTTGAACCAGACAACAAACAAACAAACAAACAAACAAACCTTTGTTTGTTTGTTTGCATGCACAAAAATGTTCTTGAGTATTACACAAAATTTTTGGTCAGAAGTCCCTAAATATATGACAGAAAGATTGCACAGAACCATGAAAGACTTGTGTATTGTTCTCCAGCTAGTGATTCAACAGACTTACCATCTAGGTTTAGTTAAAACAAATGCTACTCATTCTCTCGTAGACTCTTATGTCATGCTGCAGCTGTAAAATTTTAGCTACCAGGGGCCAGAACATATAATCACCTTGTAAACTGTTAGAACGCACATATGCGCAAACATTTGCCCACCTATTGCAAACATGAGGCAACATTGTCGTCCCATTTAAGTCGTGTTTCTGGCCTCTCAGCAAATCCGTTATTTGATCTCCTCTTTGCTCTGTTTTTGGTCTCCACCATCTTCTGAGAAAACTGTTTGCAAGAGATTTGATTTTTACAGTAAAATGAAATTTGCTGTATAATCAAAACGGTGAACTAAAAGAGGCCAAGCCTGACTAAGCCTGGCTAATAATAAAAATTCTGTTATGGGTTTGTAACTAGACGTGTCCACTACATTACATTGTTGTAGCCTGAAATGCCTACCAACGCCTAAAAATTGCAATGCATATTGGTGCAATATATTTTTATGATGCAATTGCAGGAGGAAATAAAAATTGCAAAAAACAGAAATAGATATAAATATTGAAGGCAACTTCCTCAACAACAGTAAAACTGTTGTGTTCTGAGTTTATGATTTTTACTACACCAACACTACCATGAACCATGCTTACCACCCTGATTCTTTCATCACGTGCAATTGATCTGAATGCAAAAGCCTCTGTCATCGTGATATTTCTGTTCTCCCTGCATTTTAGCCTGCAATCGTAGCATCCTGGAGGGGCTGAAATGTGTTGTCATTTGATTCAGTGTTAATATAATTCTAGTCTTGGTACTATCTATACAAAGTGATGAGTATTAAAACAATTTCCTTACCTCCAAAACACTTCCACTGTTGATTAAAATTGACCTTCTTTCAGAACTTGCAATAGAATAAAAAACTAAAGCTAACTTTGGACTCCTTAAAGGTTTCACACTTTGTGCTCTAGACCGTGCTAATTGTCAATTAGTACAGAAAGTAATGTGCAAATGCAGAACTTTGTATCACACACACACACACACACACACACACACACACACACACACACACACACACACAGGATTTTGGTTGCCTTGTGTTGCCAAATGCTCAGTTTCTGAGGTACACTGTCTACTTTCTGAGAGAACGATCTACTGAACAGTCCAAATTATATTTTATTAATTCAACCTCTGCCAATATTTACCCTCCATGGGTGGGTGTTTGTTGCTTTCACAAGTTAAAAGCATTTTAATGGGTCTATAACTAGAGCAGGAGTAATTTCCACCAATCACAAGTGTCTATGCTGCCTCATGCTGTGTGGGCTGTTTTTAGAGTGTTGTACCAAGTTTTTCAGTAAGCCGTGTTACTGTATCATAGAGTATACCTGTGTTGTTTCACAGAGAGCAAACCAGGGCATAACTCACTCATACAAATACATTAACAGATTGTTAATATTAAACTCCATCCATCCATAATTGATATCTTATCAAAGAGAATCATTTTTGCTCTGATTTATATGTCAGCAAAACAGAACAAATAAAAACTTTGTATAGAAAGTTGTACAATGACGACTGTCAGAGACCTGGTTATTTACTTATTCTCCAGCTTTTTGGTTTTAAAGGTATACTGTCCAAGAATTTTTGTAACACCAGTCAAAGTGAAAGCCAACCTTAGATTAACTCTAGTTTTGGAACAAGCTTTGTCTGCTTGGCATTTTGCCTTCCCTGCTTTTTAGGTGCTATGTCTGTGATTTTTGTTCCTTCCTCTTGGATGCTTGCTGCTTACTGTCTGGCACCTGGTTGCTACCTTTTTGTAAATTCCAGGCCTCACCTTTGTGCTGTGCCGAGTAATGTCTCAACCACAACAGAATAGGAAGAAAATAAGAAAATACAGGCAGAGGGCAGAGTCTCTGCAGAGACCACACTCTTGGTGAGTCATAAGTTATGATTAGAGGGATTATATTTGAATGAGTCCATACATTGTTTGTTAGGAAAATCCTGTGCAGTATAGCTTTGAAATATGGATACAAACTTCATTTTTTTAGCCAGTGACATAGTTCAGATGGCGATGTCGGTTGGTCTGTCCATTTATCTGTTTGGTCCAGACTGAAATATAGATGTATTGCTATGAAAATTTGTACAGATGTTCATGATCTCCAGAGGATGAATCCTACTGACATTAGTGATCCCCTGACTTCCTTTAGTGACACCATAAGATTTGCATATGTGGTTTAGAGTTAAATTTCTCAACAACTATTGAAATGATTACCATCAATTTTGGTTCATACATTCATGTCTCCCTCAGGATGAATCATAATAACTTTGGTGATCCCTGACTTTTCATCTAGTCATTATCAGATCAGAGTTGGTCCCATGCTTTGCTTTATCAGTAATTACATGCAAACCCAATGAGATTCCAAACAGGCTGAGCTGTACTGTCTGTTTAATGCTAAAGTAGCAAAAGCCTGCTAAATTGCTCAACAAAGATACAGTAAAGAATAAACCTGCTTAACATCAGCATGTTAGCATTGTAGTTGTGAGCATGTTAGCATGCTGGAGTTAGTCAAAGAGGTTAGCAAGAGGCGAAACTCCATTGGTTTGTCGATACAACATCTGCTCACTGCCCCAGAGCCAAGTCGCTGCCGTTTTGGACTGAACAAAGAAATTACATTAAATAACAGTGATTCGTAAGATATGCGATTCCTACTTACAGTAGGGTATGAATCTGTTTAAAACTGCTTGTAAACAACAGTCATGGCAGTCATTTAATCTAAATGTTTTCCCTTTCTTTACCTGCTTGTAAACAGATGAAGTACCTAGCCAGCAGAAGTAGCTAGTTAATGTCACCTCAACTCACCATACTAGTTACATTACTAGTACTTTTTTTTTTTTTTTTGCAATTACATTAATGGAACAGTGCCTTGTAAAATCAGTCCTGCTTTATCCACAGCCAGGATTATAATGCAGAAGATCAGTGAAAAACATATGGATAAGGTTCCAAAAACAAGTGTCTTCATTTTTATTTCATTTAAAGATAAAGCACATGGCAGGGCATCGGTGGCTTGGTGGATAGAGCAGGCGACCCATGTACAAGGCTGTTGCCGCAGTGGCCCGGGTCCGATTCCAACCCACGGCGCTTTGCTGCATGTCATTCCCCCTCTCTCTCCCCACTTCACGCTCAGCTTTCCTGTCAATTAAAGACAAAATGCCCATAAAAATATCTTATAAAAAAAAGAAAAAAAAAAAAAAAGATAAAGCACATGGTTAGTATTGTAAGACCATTGTAAAATGGCTAGCATCAAAGTACCACCAAAAGTACTTTGTTAGGTTTAGGTTAAAATATGTACATTTGTTACTAATATAACATGGTGTATGTTAGGTGACATTTAAAACATATGCCACATGCCATGCATCATGTCCTATATCACATAGACAAAATAATTAAACATTGGTCTCCTGGGTGAAAGTCCTGTGTTTGTTTGACCCATCCATCCAACCTGACTTCGTCCCTCTACTACATCTGACTTTCTGCTTTGCTCCCATAATAACTACTACAACCACTAGAGGCCTAACAACAACGTAAATATGGGTCGTAATATGCTGCATTTGGTCATAATTTGGAGGACCGTCTCCCTAAAAAATACTGCGCTCTCATGGTACTGTTTGGGTGCAAAATATAGAGAAAATGTAATTTATACTATATGATCAAAATGCTATTGCATTTTTAGTATTTGGTTATATTATATGGGTATGATATTTGGATATAATTGACCTGAATGACAATCTGTTATGAAAAGGGTCTCTTCGAGGCAGTTAGACAGTCTTAAGGCCTTTGCGCACTGAGTCGATTTGTTTCATATGAAATGTTGCACGTCTAAAAATAGATACGACCTCACGTTAGAACACTGACTCTGAAACGTTAGTCCGTCATTAAAGTTTTCGGAACAGGTTTGATTTTCTGCATTTTACGCATGTCAGAATCCTTCAGAGCTGTTTGACCAAGAATCTGTGAAGAAAATGTGGCAGTGGGACACATCCGTAACGAGAGAGAAGAACGGGTCGCACAGTATCCTTTCATAACTCGGATAGCTCATGTTCAACAGGTCAGATAGTGATATTCAGGTGGATGATGATGACGAGGAGGAGGATGTGGACCACACACAGAATGTGGAGACAGACAGGGAGGAAAGCTCAGTTCCTCCATGCAGCTGTCGTGCCAAATGCAAGACATACGGAGAGAGAATGGTGACAAATAAATAACTCCAGTGGAGAGAGGCAAGAGAGGAAATGTGTCTTTTCATTTTGTCTCGCATTGCGAATTTTCGCAGTGCATAGAACAGAGAAATGCATCAGACTCAGTGTGCAAAGTTTCTATGCGTTACAGTTTCTTTTGGACAACAGATTAAAAAAACACATCAGAGAAAAACGGACTCAGTGTGCGAATGCCTTTAGTCTGACTTTTACTGGACCACTAAAGCCTATAGTTTATCAAAGGAATTAGTATTTCAGTTTTTGTTAATAATTACTTGTCGAGATCACTAAAACACCTATGAAAGGCTCACTCTGGATTGTTACTCTTAATAGCCCTTTTCCATACATGTGTGCTAGCTTGACTTGACTGGATTTGCATCTCCATACAACAGGGCTACCCGCTTGAAGGTGTGTCTTGAACTGTCGCTGAATAATCTCTGAATGACGACAAAGCCCATCTGATGTCACCACAACTAACTTGGAGACAGACAGGTGAGCTTTGACCTGTCTCTGGAGATGGTCCATCTCAAGCGCACCTTGACGCAACTTGGCAGAAGTCAGCACATTAAAAAGTGGGAATGGCGACACAAATTACGTGGAATGCCCAAAAGACCTACATGATTTCAACCAGAGAAAGCTTTTTAACCATTCAGCCTGTTTTTCCTAATTAAGAAAATCAAGAATAAAAATCACAACCACCTCGCAGGCAAAATAATTATGACCTTTACCATAATTTTAAAAATAAACCAAGAAAATAACCCGAGAGTTTATCAACTGGTTTCACACACTTTCAGTTTTAATAAGTTTTCTGATATCAAAGAGTCTTTCAAAAACATGAGCTTTTTAATAGTCAGTGTCAAATGAGCAGATTGAAAACAAACATTTTGACATAAACTCATCATCAGTGTGTCAGTGTGCCATTTCACAATTAATTGGGTGATGTACCTCAACACAGTGTGACAGTTTCATGAGGTGTCCTTGATGTAGGCAATCCAGCAGTGTTGGTCACATGCGTCACCATTGTCTCAAAACACTGGTAATAACAACAAACTCCAGTATACAAAAATATACAGTACATTCAAGCAGATAGTCAAGTTTAGTTCCTGAGTACAGTTTCAACAAACACATTTAGCCAGGGGTGTAGATGGAAGGCTGGTGAGGGATCATGTCTTTACATTAGCGGTAAGGGTGACTCCCCAGTTTGGGTTTTAAGTCTTTTGATTGTCCAAAGAGGTGTTTCCTTTTAAAAACACAAACTTTTTTTTACCTTCAACTAATATATCTTTCTAAAACACTGCATTGGAATAAAAATGAAGAGTCTCTAAGAAACTGACATGAAAAACCATATTTTCTCACTAACTTTCAGGATATGTGCCAAAATTGCACTTTGAAACTTGTAAAACTCCTTCTTGATGAAAATCTATTGTTCTGTAGCCAGAGGAGGATCAGACGTAGCTAACGGCACAGCAGAACACACACCACCACCAAAACAAGAGTCCACTGCAATTTTAACCAAAAGCTCGCACAGTGATTCTCAGTGGGTTCTGTGATCGCTGCATTCAAAGCCAGATGAATGAGTTTGCAGAGTTAGGTTTGATTTTGCGACAACAGACAGTAATCAACTGAATGGATATTAGCTAAACTGAATCAGGACACCCTGCAGATGATTCTGCTGCCAGATTCCACCGCCAGGACATTTTCTGTGGGGAAACTCACAACATGTTGGTTGCAAAGATCATTTTTACACAACCCACTCACCAGACAGACCGCTGATATTGGCCCATTTCTCAAAAACCCAGATTATGTTCTGTGACAACATTTGTTTGGCGCCAAAGTTTCCTCACATCATTATTCCTACAATATCTGCTCATGACAACTGCAGTGTGGATAAGATTTGGTTAGGTTTAGGTAACTAAAGCTGTAGGTTATGGAAAGACAGTGGTCTTAGACAGTGGTTCAGTTAAAGAAAAAAAAACATAGTCATGACGATCATATAAACTTTTCTTAAAATTCCACATTTTGACAGGGGGTTTTCAATGCAGTATCATTATTGTATCCTATATACAGGAAATATGGCTCTGTTGCAGTTGAGTGGGAGTAGATATAGGCCCACTATAGATGTGAAAGAGATGACTTAGAGTGTCATCTTGCCAATGTTCATCCATTCTCTCCTTTGAATGGTGTAAAACTCCAATTAAACGCCCAGTCCCTCTTACCAGCCCGATGTGGCTACACATTTAACAAATAAAGGCCTGTCTCAATTAGACACCGGGTCTGGTTGCCAAGCATTTTTTATAGACGTTCTTCAGATATTTAAAACCAGGTTGTTGGCTATCTCTAATTGTGTCCATTCCTTGATAACCCTGTAAGTTGTTCGTACTCCTTTAGTCTGTAAGGATCCTCGGATAAAAAGAAGCAAAAGGGATTTTATTATAGAAATTAATCCAAGTTGTGAGTGTTGTTTAAACAGGATAAAGTGGTGTTTTATCGGTATGCCGGGTGCCGTAATCCTTAAGTGCCGTTACTCTCAGATACGCTGTCTGTCGGAGCTATATCAAATGAATGATCATAATTGATGTATTATCTGAAGCCTAATTTTTAAACAAGTAGTATTCATACTGGTTTAAATACACAATTTGATTGTATTTACAGAGCAACAGTTTTGTGTAAAAGGAATTAAAGGCCAGTCCCAAATACAGGCCTGTTGATTTCAGTGATTTAAGCAAATAATGGCCGGGCTACTAATTGAAGTTTTGAGATAGTTAATTTTTGGTTTCTATATCTTAGGCAATATTGGTAAAAAAACAAAAATAGAAATCAGTTCATCAGCTGCTGCTTGTAGACTGCTACAAAGTACTGTTAGAAAGTAATGTAACATATGTTTGATTGCTTTTTGATGACTTTTGTAATAAATGATTTTAACTTGGCAAGCTGAAAAATCATTGTCCAGAAATGGGCGGGGGCAAAAGAAGCCGTTCCTGCTCAGGGAAAAGATGCAAAGCACCAGAATGAATATTATATTCATTCAAAAACTTTTAACCGAAAACTTTATATTCGGATGTAACCCCTTTGTAATCGCCAACATGGTTATTAGTAACTGTAATTTAATTACATATTTTTCTTTCTTATTAACTGTAACTGATCACAGTTACATTTATGTTGTAATTTAATTACACGTAACTAACTACTCCCCAACACTGCTGCCATACGAGCCTTAAACTTCAGCAACAGTTTCTATGTTGAATATCACTACTATTAAAATGTATTATGGTTCATTTGGGCTTGACAGTTGTATTTAGAAAGCAAATGTGTGCTTTTTTAGAAACTTTATTTAATCACTGTTCATTTTAAAGTCCGTCAATGAAAATCAGGTACATCATGTAATCCCCACCCCCAACCCCATCCCCCTAAAAACCCTCAGGTGGTCCTCTGTGCAGATAAGAGTTGGTAGAATTTGATACACGACTCCCTGTATGCACAAGTATATTCAATAATACTTTAACCATGGCTTTTCTCTCTGTCAACTTGAGCAAGGGAAATATCATTAGGCCAGGTTTGCCAGAGATAAATTTTGCTATCTTGGGATGTTACAAACCATTAACATCAAGCAAAGACGTATCACTTTCCCAGGACTGAGTATTGTATGTGAAAGGCTACACTCACCTCAGTGGATCCCAGTGGATATTAAGCTAACAGTTCTGGATTCCAGTGGGCATCTTAGCAAAGAGATCCTCTTTATTACACTGTAAGTCAATGGCACAAATATGATCTGGGTGATGTGGAGCTTTTTAAGAGGACTCAACCCAGCAGCTTTGTAGGAAGGGGTGCAGCTTGTCTACACTGCATGTAATTTGCAGATTCTTTACACTGTATTGTGCATGCTGACAGGTTTGTGATTTGTTTGCACTTCATGGGTGTCTAATTGATTAAGATTAAAGGAGGACGGTTTGTCTGGCTGTTGAAGAAAATTCCTGGCTGATTTGTGTTTTGCTGTGCCCCTCCTTTTTAAGTGCAAGTAGACCCTCTAACTACACACCTAACATGAGCCAACACAGGCCACATGCTGGTCTGCATGCTGGTTCACATGCACCGCATGACACAGCAGCTGAATAAAGCCATCACTTACTCACTGAACAACTGGGCTTGTGGCGTTGCTGTCTGTTCCAGGGAGCTTCACCATTTCCGTATAGACTCAAGCTCCTATTAGACATATTCTGCCCATGCTGGTATTTACAAAATTAAATTGAATGGTTAAAAAAATGCATACATATGGGATGTTTAATGTTCATCCTTAAGATAGTTCCTGTGTTTAATGGGAAAAGATGAAATAATCTTTAGGTGGTGCATCAAATTTAAATGACATGCCTTTTTGTCTATCATTAAAAAGTAATTGTATTTCTGGACAGTCGTCACGTTTGCAGGACTCTGTGATGTAATTATAATTGAATGGACAAAAAACCCCTGAAACTGTTACTTGTTTTAATTAAACCACAAATTTGAAAGGTAGAAATGAAGTGGGCTGAATAACAAAGGAAAATATTATGTCAAAGTCAGAGAAGTGGTTTCATTTTCCGCTGCAAGCTAAAGCTAAAACTACAAAGTACAAGAACCGAATCCTGTCCTACTCCACTTGCTTTGATAGTGGACCACCATGTTATAAATAATGTATTAAAGGATTTACAATGCAGAGAAAGAGCGCTGCTTTCAGAGGAATGAAAGTTCCTTTACTAGTGCATGAAAAAAACATGTTAACTCTTTGCAGTCCGGACCCAATCTGAGTTATAAAAGACTTCATATATTTTCTTTTGTATTGTCCAGGTTAAGAGAGTGTTTGGTTTCCTTTTTACAGTTTGTGGTAGCTTATTTTTTCTGCCAAAAGGTGTTTGAGGCCTACTGGGACCACTTAAAAGTTTATGCAGAGCACTAGCCAAGTTGGACAAAAAAGCCTTGAAGTATACACACACTGGCCCCTTTCTCAGAACCTCTCAGCTCTGGCTAGGGGGAGTGTTGTTGGTTTATGAGAGGGAAAATAGCCCCAGCCTTCTGCAAAAGTGAAATGGGATTAAGGCCTTTGTTCGGCCCACAATGGTGAGGGGAATTAGCAATAGTTGTAGGCACTTAGAAGAGCTCTCACACAGAAGCTTATCCCAGATTTTGCACAATAATCATTTGAATATCAACAGTGTTTTGCAACTACAGCGCTAATGTATAAACCTCTCTCTTTTAGATATCGAAATCCCCAAAAGGATTTTTTACCAATGGCCACATCACAAATATTCACGCTCTTTATGAAGAATCATATTTTTGAGAGTAGTTGCGCTTCGTGGAGCAGAAAAACAACATGGCATTTTAAAGGTTGTGAGGAGAAGTTGCAGTTTGAGACAGAAGTTTTTACACTCGTGATGCAAGTTTCCTGTATTTGTTTGTTAAATTAAAATGTAATTAAATCAGATGTGTCATTAAACAGTTAAAGGACTATATCTTGTGTCAACTAGCACTAAGATAAACCAAATATTCAGCATTTCTACCAATTTATTGCAGTATATCTCACACATTTTCAGCCATTACCACCTTATTTTTTGAAAAAGCCATCGCAAAATTAAATATAAAGAACACTATAAAGTGCATTTTATAGTAAACTTTGCATTTGTTGACTTTATGGCTGACTTTTTTTCCAGACAACATAAAATAAACAGCTTTTGATTCAGAATAAATGTCCAAGTCTTCAAAATTTAGAAGCAAAAACTCAGGAGTGCAACAGAATGTATAAATTAGAGTGCAGGTTGTATAAAAGACAACTGTTCTTCTTTGGTAAGACCTTTATTTAAAGTCTTATTTTGGTCATATTAGTATGGAAACATGGGATCCTTTGACTGCAGACTTATCTGGGATCAGGCGGATCCACTGACGAGCATAACGCTCACAGAGGAGGAATAATTCCGAGCTTCTGCCTCAGTTGAGTCTCACAAGACTGGCCTCAAGAAGTGTGATGGCCTCAGCATTTTTGCCCACACAGTGAAAACGTATTGTCCAAATCACAAAACATTGAGTGAGATCAGCAGACTTGTCAAGAGGCCCTGGCTTGAATATGAATGATGAGAGAAGAGCAGGGTGGTCCTAGTGCTGTTTTGGTGTTAAGCAGGTGAAAATAAGCTCAACTGTCCCCGCCAGCTGCCCATCGCTAAATCAGAAATAGGAGAGCAGAGAGTTTACCAAATTAAAAAAAAAAAAAAAGAAGAGAGAGAGAGAGAGAGAGAGAGAGAGAGAGAGAGCTGTGAAGCACTTTCATGTAAATTAACACCAGAAACACAGACATCATCTGCAGACATTGGCGTAATTGTCAAAATGTATTGAATTTTCTGGCGTGATTACAATATTTTAAGCCCCAACGTGTAATCAAAACACCATCTTCCTCGAATTTTGTACTTTAGGTAAACTGCAAGTACTCGTCCTGAAATGAGAAAGGCTGAAGGTGGTTTTTCAAAGTGAAGCCACGCATGCATTTTCTGTCAAAACCCGAGAAATTAAGACATAACACCTCCCCTTCTTTCCTGTCCTTAACACATGCACGCACGCTAGTTCAATTCACTCGAGTGTCTGCATAGTTTCTGCATTCAACTGGATACAATGATGCACAAGATGAATAAAGTTATCTCTGCGGCTGAATGGGATGTTGCTGGTGGGAGGGAATAGGGAGGTTCCCTATACGCCTGAGCTGAAAGGAGCTCAGCTTTGAGGGCCAGTGCTGCAAGGGTCAGGGCCCAGCTGCTTTTAGGGGTGAAAGGGACACCGGCGGGCTGGACTGACTCAAGGAACCTAACAAAACCAATCGTGTCAAATAAAGACATCCCAGATAGGACGTTGACAGATCCCTTCCCGAAGTTGCTGAACACACTTCACACATTCAAACTTTGCTGCGGTTTGTATCATGTGTCACAGTCAGAGTCCCATTTCACTTGTTAAGAGCCTAATATATAAATCTTTATTTTTGTTTTTGTTATTTTATTTTGGTTTTGGGGTGTGAAATCAACATTTCTACACAGGTAGGATACATTTTTTTATTTTCATGGTGCCAGGATTTTATGTAAAAGTGATATCTATTGCCTCAAAACCAACTTCTTATTATTTGTTCGTCACTTTCAATCTCTTAAAGATTTGTTTAACACAGATTCAGACCATTATTATCAGATGGATATGATGGTTTTTCATGTGTTGAAGTGTGTTGGTAAAACCGCCATGCACTGCTCTTTAAGTAGTTTGTTGATAGGTTTTACTTTCTGGAATTGCTGTGTTGGTGGAGCTGCTATTTGACTGTCGTTTAAAAAAAAAGAGATATTAGGCCTTCCCTCATTTCAAAGGGTGCAGAAATTCACTAAGTTTGAATTTGTGGGGGGTAAGTAGGATAATAATCAGGCCACATTATAAGGAATTGATGGTTCATTTTCCCTGTCAGCAGTAGCAGAGCTTTGCCCAAAGATGTGCCGACCTGTGCAGATGGGGTTCAAAGCCAATTTCCATGTTAAAAACTCCACACGGTTCAGAAATCCCCTCGTTGATCAGAGTGTGCGACAAGCCCGTCTTTTTAAAGCAGGTCTGCACGTGTAAGTAGATGGAAGTGTTCACATGTACAACAAACAGTGTGGCCAGGTTTGAGTGTAGTAATAGTGTTGTTTTCATGCATAGCCGGAGGCAATGACATAAAGACAAAAGATAGCTCTGGACTGTGCTGTCAGGATGGGAAATATGGCCCTTTATATGTGTCATACAGTAATTACACAAACTGTAAAAAGTAGTCCTTTCCATTTTTATATATATATATTTTTTTTGAGTTGTACTCTGCTCTTCCTTTCATCACATGCGTGTCAAGTGTCGTTACAAAGCTGTAATTCTTGCCAGAAAATCAGTTCAACCATTCATCATCAGCTCACATTTAAATTTTCCTTCAGGCTGTTTTTTTTTTTTTTCTGTTCCCCCTACATGCCGAGTTTACTCAGAGACAGAGAAATCTGTGAGAAGAATAAAGAGATCACTGGGATGGCGGGAATTTGTTTGATGAGTTATGAGATGAACCTGTCTTTTAAAAGAAAAAAAGAGGAGAAAAATACATCTGCCAAGTATCATCCTCTGTGTCCAGAGGACCGCGGCGTTTACGTCACTCTTTATCCTGCTGTCGACTGCTGCCTGAATGCTGTGTGTGTTTGCACGCATGCACGGACACATTACTTGTAGTGTGCAATGTGCAGGGAGGGACAGTTTTACTTGTGAGTTCTGCACATAATTACCATGTCCCAGAATTGGCTTTTCTCTCTCTCTCTCTCTCTCTCTCTCTGTCTTTTTTTTAAAGTAAAGCCATCTATCTTAATTGCAATCACATATACTTCAAGAAGAGAGGCAACTGGAGAACAGTCTCATTTTTTAGACTTTGTTCTTTGTTCACTGTTATCACACGACTCTGTGTAATGGTGTCTGTGCTATAAGCTGCTAGCCTGCTCCTCTGCGCTGGATATATTATATCCATTGAAATGCCTGCTGGCTGCAGAGTATTAAGTATGGTGAAAACACAATCTTGGTGGGGTCTGTGCGACTAACAATAGATAGAGGCATGATGACTTATTAAACACAGCCAACCGGCAGCATGGCTTTTCTCATTACCTTTTCAATTCCCAGCCTATAAAGCCTATGGGTCTGGTGACAAAACTCTTGCCATGTAATTCTCTCTCAGGCTGCTTTCATCAGCCCGATTTCGTGGAGAAATATGAAGCAGATTTTATCGTACTCTATAAATTCACAAAAGGCCCTCAAGTTGCCCCCATGGAAGACATACCTCATCTCAGCAATGTGCCACCACTATTGCTGATCCCAAGCATTTGATAACAGTACCTCTCCTTTTTAATGATTTGACAGGCGTCAGACATGAGCCCTATAGACACAGCATTTTTTAATACACTTTTCTTTGCTTGTTTACACCAACCTCCAGATGAAAGAACATATCTATCATCTCTTTCTCTCTCAATAAGTGATATATATTAAAACCTACAGTGGCGTCTTCGATTGTATCACTTGTGCAGCAGCTCAAGAAGCATTTGGAGTCGTCAAAATAGCGAAACACTTTTAATTCTATAGCTGCAAGTGTTTATTTTTTTGTAGGAAATTATTTAAAATCTAAGCCATCATGTCTGTTTTGTCAGAGTGCTCCAAAAGTCTTTGTTCCCCTGCAGAAATTGTTTCATTAATACTAAAAACAGGTAAATAATAATAATAACTCCCAGCCGTCAAGTCGCTGGCAAATAACAAAATGACATATTACACAAGCTACAAATTAGTTATTGGCGGAGCAGAAGAAAATAAGCAATAATAAGACAGTTGCTGTCATATATTGTTAGATTTAATGTGTTTGAATTTCTGTTTTACCCAGTTGTGTTCACTTCCCCCTCTCATCTAATTCTCTCATGTGGTTTCTGGCACATTTGCAGTATCCTGGCATACAGCAGGGATTGTTTCCTTTGAAATGTTGTGACTATGGTGTCATTTTAAGAAACTTTCATCATGCATGGGTACCTAATCAATTGAAATTCAGCTGCCTTAGCCCCAAGCTTGGGTGTAACTTAGACCAGCTTTCATCAGCTCAGCCCTTTTAAAAATAGAAATCCTGCTATGATGAAATTTTCAGTTTGAAATGGATATTCGGCTCCTCCGCTGTGTCCTAAGTGTGTTTAAAACTGAGAGCGCTGTAAACAAAACTTTTTTACGCAGAGTTTTTTTTATTATTATTATTTACACAATTTACACGATTGGCACTTTTTGAGGACTTGATTGTCGTGATGGTTAAAATTAGCGGAGATGTTTGTGGTTTATGATATTTCTGTATCCAAACATTAATGCTCCCATGTGTCAGTTAGCAGTTTACAAAGTCTGGTTTTGATCAGAGCATCTTGGGGTAACATCCCCCCCACCCCCCCCCCCACTCCCTCAGTCCTAATTAGATTTCCTACATTATAATGTTTGATAATGCCTTAAGGTTTGGTCCCTTCTATCAAAACATTTCTGCAAATATTCCCCTCCTGTTAACTCTTTGTGGGCCCGTGTTACATAATTATTTCATATTTGCTATCTTCACCTCCATAGGGAAAATATTATCTGCAATAATCATTGTCATCATCATGATTCTCTTCGTGGTCTGTTGGCTCCAAATAAGTAATTTAGTTGTAAAGCAGCTTCATTTATTTTGCCTATTCATTTTTCTTCCTATCATATATCTAAATACAAATCTTCATTTTATAACTGACAGCTTATTACCTCTGAGCACATGCTGATAAATTTAATTCCAATGAGTTAGCTTCCATTTTCGGATCCCATTATCCACTAATGTGGCAGCAGCGTGTGGGAGGAGGAAACTTACAGGACAAGAACTCAGGAAATAAAATGTGTGTCTTTACATATACATATAAATGCTTTTAGATGTTTATTTATAGTATTATTATTGTTATTATTATTATTATTATTATTATTATTTGTTTTATATTTAACATGTCATTTATTAAGAGATTAATTTATTTCTTTAGGTGACAAAAATTTAGATTTTAATTTTAAGACATTTTTTTTTAAAGTGTGCGGATTTAAAGCATAAAAAGCAGTGATTTTTAAATTTATTGGATAATTTTTTACTGGATTTTTTAACAGAGAGGAGAGTTTTTTATTTTTAAAACCAAATTGCAGCAGTGCACTCCCCAAAATAAAGCAGAGCACTGAGTTTGTGAAGTGAGACTTTTTGTGATGAGAGTGCTTTTTGGGGGGGGTTTGCATTTCAGTCCTTTCAGAAACATAGGTCCCTTTACAAACATATACCTTCTAAGAGAGCAGCATTATGCCACAGTTGGGTCTATTTTGGCAAAGTAAGGAAGTAAGTAAACAATTATTATTAGCTTTGATGTTGGCCTGAATAGCACTCAATTAACAATGTGGCTAATGAGCCCATTAAGGATGAAAGTGTTCTCAACAGGTATGAGAGGATACTGCTGTTTTTGGAGTCTCAGTTCTCAGCATTGAATGCAGCATGAATAACGGTGCTCTTTCTCAATCGCTTCAAAGGCCAAACCTCTACAGCCCAGAGAGCAGAGTTAAATAAAGGTTTGCTTGCAAGTGAGAAAAAAAAATTAGATAGATAGATAAATATTTTAAGAAATAACAAATATTCTGGAAAAGAAGTAGCAGAGGAGTGAAGTCATGCTAATATTGTGACTGAATAAATCTCTTCTGATGAAAATTTAATCTATTAAAAAGCCTCAAACAGCTCAAGAAAGCCCCAAAATCAATGTGTGTGTTTTTAAAATTTTAACTAATTTTGCTGTAATTACATTTTAGTTAGAGTAAATATGAGCTTGCCTCAGTCTAATAGTAATTACTCTGCAGTACAAATAGGGCTTGTCTGTTGCAAAGAAAGAAAACTGAAAGAAAAAGAAGAGTGTGAGGCTTTCTGCAGCCCCAGCGCTTCCTCTGAAGGACTTCCCACTGAAATGCACTGAAAGCCTCACACGTGGATTATTTCCACATTATTTGCTGCTGGATTCCAAAAGTTCTTGCTCACTAGCAACAACAGATCTCTCCCACTGGCCGTCTTGTTTGTATTACACGCAGGAAATCTTTTTCTTTCAATCACATTTTACAAAACAAAATCATTTCATTGTAATATAAATTATAATTTCCTCCTCTTCAACTGCAAAAAATGTGACCTTGCAAAAATTATCCTGCATGTTGTGGCAACGGCGTGAGATGTTATTTTAAATATGTGTAATGAGGGCATATCTTTTAATTCTCTGCTGCCAAGCAATAAATGAACGCATTCTGTTAAATATTTAAATCAGCTTTTATTTATACGCAGGTGGAAATTATTTCTAAAAAGAAAAAAAAAACACTGTAGAAAAAGGGCAATATTTAAAAACAGTCACTGTGCACCGAAAAAATGACAATAAGTAAAGCAAATGATACAAGAGTGTGTTGAATGAATTTATCTATTTGTAAAACCTGCTTGTCTGCAGAAGTTTCAGAATGTTATCAGTAGTTTCAGCTCAAGAATAGCTTGAGGTGTTTTGAGTGTAAATCCGTCTAAAGCTGCCAGCACTGACATACACAGCATATGCTAAATACAGATAAGAGTATTTTTAATAGATCTGCAAAAAGTCTCCCCACATAGCTCAATGGATGTGCTTTGAATGTAGTTGATAAGTTGGCTTAAGCTGAATGCTGTATCCCAATGCAACATTGTGCTACTGGGTGAGCCCATCACAAACTAGCCTTCCAGTAAAGACCACTTCCAGGGGAGGGATTATAGAAAAGCCTTCGAGATCAGCTTCATGTCTTACTAGAGTTTCTGATTATAAATAGTGCTATGTTACAGGAAAAAAAAAACTAGGCATTGCCAAGGATCATATGGAAAAAAAATATCTTTAAGCCATTTATTTACCTACAATGTCAAACTAAAAAGAAGGAGTGGTGTGAGGGACATTTTTCTAAATCGCCTTAAAATCATTTTATTCAATTAAATTCAATATTCCTTTAGTTTTAATTGATTGCAATGTTTTTTTCTTTATTTAAATAAATTAAAAAGCACCGAAATAGAAATAAAAACTTTATTTTTTAAACAGGAAAAAAGAATCCAGCAGATAAGTTTTATGTCACTGCCATTACACTCACACAGTTACCATGTGGTCAAACTCCTGTGTATTAATTTATTTCCGCGCCCCAAGTCGGCTGAACTCAGGTCGTGCACTTTGCCTCTTATTATTTTAATGTGAGGAGGGAATTCTTTTTTTCCCAGCTGTGTTCCTTTAAAACAATTTGTCTCAGATAGATAGATAGATAGATAGATAGATAGATAGATAGATAGATAGTTAGTCTAGTCTTGTTTTTCTTTAGCTCTCCTCAGGTCATCTGATTATGTGGCTGAAGAAATGAGAGGGGCAGATAAGCCTCTTTTATGCTTCCAAGCCACTTAAAGAGCTGAAGCACCAGCTTCTGTTGCTACACTGCGAGGGAAGAAAACAAGTCATTTGTGTACTACAAAATGGCTTCTCCCTAAAAATGTGTCCCCTCAAATCCTTAATATACTATCAGCTTTATCAGCCCGGGTTCGTTTGTAAAAATGTAGTTTAAAAAGTGAGATTCACAGCAGCTGTATGACTTTAAAATGTTGAAAAGTAATATTCGATAATGCTAAATAAGCTTTTTTTTATTTTACTTTAACGCTTATTTTGATGCTTCAAACTGCTTTCACTGTAATAAAACGCTTGTTCTTTTCATTCTAAAATATGAATATCACCGTAAATGTTTGTTCATGCAAAATTTTTATTGGCTTGACTTTTGTATGGCACAAAAAAAAAAGAAAAATAGAATCTAAGATTGTATTTTATTCAGAGATATGGAAATGTCCTCAGTTCCTGCTATATGTCACGAGGGCATCTCTTCTCTGCCTTCTTAATAAGGTAGTTCTGCAGGCCTCTACTGTAATATATTTCACCAATAAAGCAATTCCAAAGCCAGCCTGGCCTTTTGACCAGCACTGAGAACGTGGAAAGCAGCAGGCTGCCTTTGCTAACTAGGCTTACTCTCTAATATTAGATACCTGTCCCCTGGCTTTTCAGAGGGGGGCTTAGCAGTTGATATTTTCATTTGGTCCTGCCAAGATGCGACACCCCCGCTTTAATCTTGTGTTTGACGTTAAGCGCTCTGTTCATGAAAAGTCTCGGTGAACTTCAACCTTAGGGTGGTGCTGTCATACAAAAATGATGTGGTGGGGGAGTGAAACTGGCTGCTCTATCCTTGACCTCTCCCATTGGCCTGCCAAAGTCTTTCCCCTGCCCTTCTTAATCAGGTGGGACCCTTCCCTTTTAGAGTGGAAGATGGTATATTCTCAGCATCCAGCTGCGTCTTTTATACTAACTGGCACAGATGTCCGCGGATGAAGACGTAGCAGAGAAATTGTGATGGAAGAGAGCGATGCTGCTGCTGCTGCTGCTGCTGCTGCTGCTGCTGTGTGCTTCTTTTTATTGATGGAAAACCTTCAGAAGTCTGTAAAGAAAACTGCGGATTGTCGAGCATTTAAAAAATTCAAGAATGCATGCTTCTCTTTGATACTTTAATTTCCCCATTAGTGCAAATCTGACATCATTTATTAACAACAAGGATAATTAAATCCAACGTTTGAAAAATATTGTTGCTACAATGGTCTGATATAAAACAGAGTTCACTGTGTTTACTGAGAGGCAATTACCTTTTTTTAACATTTCATCCGAGCTGGACGACATCAGTATACATTTGCAGGTATTAGACATGTTTGGAAAATATCAGGAGGAAGACAAAGTAGGTGTAGACTAATGAATTTCTTATGATGGGTAACTACCCCTTCATTCAGCCGCAGGTATTGTGCTCGGCTTCCATGTTAGTATTTATCGTGATGTTGAGGACAAACAAGCCACTTCTCCGCAATCGTTAAGATGAGTTTCCCTACTGATTGATGTGTGGAATCAATTGCTCCCCATAGCATCCATGTCAGTCTATTACCACACAGCCTGGTAATGATAGGCTGTTCTCCACAAGATTATAGAGCTCTGTCACAAAGCAACAAAGACTTGCTTCCCTGTGTGTGACCTGGTCTACTATAATTGAGAATAGCTTCATTTTTTACTCTGTAGGTAAACAGAAAAAAAAATGATGCTGATGGAAGGATGTCTTTATTATATTTAAAATAGTGTGGGGGTTTTTTTACGTTGTAATGTGTTGAATTATTAATATGATTGACTTACTGAATAAAAATTGCTTTTTTTTTGCGCTGCAAGCTGGAAAATATGTATGTATTCTCATACGTTCAAGAGTTTCGCTTGAAACTTGTCTACATGTGAAACATTTATCACAGAGGTTTGCCTTAAGGGTGATTTAAAAAAACAAAAACAAAACAACATTTCAGCAGTCAGGCTCATATTCAAAGCGTATATCTGATCAGAATCGAAGTCAGAGTCCACGCTTTCCAATGCAAACATATTTGAAGTCATCAAAACAACAGGTGTTTGCTCCTCGAAATACCCCTCTGTGTAACTGTCCTTTTTTTTTTGTCATGTGAATACACCACAGCTCTCTTACTGCCAAGCTGACTACCATCCAACCCAGTAAGTGCCAGCAGCATTGCAACTCATTTAGTTTGTGGCCCAGAGATGTACCACACAGCCCTGATCCTGATTACACATGATCAGAGATGGGTTCTTCAACAGTTTGATTACATATTTGAGCTTGAATAAAATCGACATGCCTGCGCTCCTCTGAAAACGACTAATTGAATAGACTTATGAGTTTTATAACGGTTTTAATACAACAATTGGCATTTTCTCCAGGTTGACCTCAATCATTGGAGTAGGACTACAGTATGCGCTGCATTTAATTACCTACAGTGGAATTTGATTATTGGAAAATATGGTGCATATCAAGTGATTTCCTGCCCTAAGTAATATTATTCTGTATAGTTAGAGTTGGAAAAAGATGACATGGGAACTTCAGTGGAGACAAAAGGCACGAGCTAATGAGACTGGTTAGTGATTCAAATTTATGGAAATTTTATTAATTACAGACACCTATCTTTCATCTGTACCATTTAGTGGTGAAGTAATTAAAACCAACAATGATCGTCCCAGCAGTGGAAAAAGCAAACAAGATCAAAGAAAGCCGAGCAGTCATGAGAAAGTCCCGTATATGCTGAACCGGGCCTGGCCGTGGGCAACGGGGCCTCATTAAAGTCACACTGTGTTGATCATCAATTAACCTGCTTTGTGTTGCATCTGATGTGAAACTTGCGTAACACCACTTTAAGGGTTGGTGCATAATGTTTGGCTGGAGGTGACCAAGACGCATCATAAGTGCTGCCTTATGTCACGGAGGGACAGGCTTTGATCGGTTGATTTGAAAGGACGATTGATTGTGGAGTTACCTACAATAAAACACAGTTTTTGTCTAAAATCAAATTTAAGATGTGTCATTAAGACCATAATCTGCTGCTGATCCTCCAAGACTATGTAAAAATGTGTAAATAGGAGGCGGAAAATTTAAGTTCTTCGCTTTTTAACTGATTTTGCTCATCTCTACTTCATGAAACTAAAAATAAAAGCAAACGATGAGGCAAATTAAATCGTTACAATTTACAAACTCGCCTTTGCAAGTTGAGTTGGCAAAGAACAAACATAGATGTTACTTTTTTTTCACTTTTTTATAGTTAATTAAATTAGTTTCTGATATGATTTCTGAGTGTAATCTTGCACTTAGTGGTGCAAATGAGCTCAAAATGATAATCCTGAATGTTTAGCAAACCTTAAATTTGTCTAATGATATTTAATTCTTGATATCGCTCTTGCATTTGCTGCATAAACTTCTTTTTGCAGCAGCAAAGTGCGCAAACGTGAACATATTTCTATGTTTTCTTTTGCATTGTTGTGTCTATATGACGTTTAAAACTGGTGAGGATGGAGGATCCTTTTGTGTTAAAGTATGTAAACCAAACCATTTTTCTCAACTGAGCACTAAAATGTCAGCGACAGTTCGATTAGTTTGTCAGTGATCAAGATATCTAAGTTGTTTAATTGACTTAAACTCTGACGTGACTCAGATCACACAGAGAAATCTGGCTCCAGAGACGTCACACTCTATGGACAACAAATGGATGGCCAGTCTTAACTTTTATTACGAGCAGTGGAGGTCATATTTAAAATGAGAGATTAGCCGCTCATCACAATATTGGTGGATTATCAGCTACCTGCAATGAAAGCAACCCCTGTCTCCGGGTCGATAAGAGTTTGACTGCATTTCGAATTAATTTTCCCCAGCTTAGAGAGCCGGACTCCTATCTTGTTATTGATCACAGCGTTAATCCATAACCAAGCCCATCCTTTCCCCCATGGAACGAGCAGGAAAATATAAAACCATCACTGTGGAGGACTCTTGACCGCGTGTATAAAAACTGGAACAGACTTAGAAGTGATTAGAGTTCATTATTTAAGAATATGTTCCCAGACCATTGTTTCACATGCCAGTGCATCTCGTATTGATCCGTGTGTGTTTATTGTTCCCTTTTTTTTTTTTTTGCTTTTTTTTTTTTTTTTTACAATTTTATACCAGCATTTATTCTCCTCCTATATTCCTTTGGTCTGGGTTGTGTTTATACATGACGATTGATTGATTTCCCCGACAGCAGGAGCACTTCACACCTCAGCTGCTTTCTCTGTTTGTCTTTTCCAACAGAGGGACCTCCACAGTGGATGAAATTTAGCCCCGACCTCTGACCTTTGGGTTCAGCGTTTGTCTCCAGTCCAGTGACCACAAACAACTCCTGGATTGCTGTAAATGTCAGTGCAGCGGCGTCTCCGCCCTCTCCCCTGTGAACCATAGGGCTGCACTCAACCTGCACTAATAGGACACTTTCATGAGAGCTCCATTATCAGTTAGGCTGTCTTTGATATCTCAGGTTTCCTGCTTATGATGCCACAACAAAACTGAACGACTGTCATCAAACAAACGACAATAAAGGTGTGTTTTATACACGCTTTCTTCGCTTTTATACTCACCTTTTTGAGCCTTAAATTTGCTACTTTATGCACTTTATACAGTGAAAAAATATGAATTATTGTAATGATTTACATCTTGTTTTGCACATGTAAGATTACAGATGCAGAGCTTTAAAAGTACTACCTAAAGAGTGCAGGATGAGCTGCTGGAAGTGACCCATTTAGCACACAAAGCAGCTGGTACCATCTATCATAAGGCTCAGTTATAATAGATTGTAATTCATGTTCTGAAGACATTGGTTGTAATGCATCCCATTTTGAAGCACTTTGGCTCGCCCTTCCCCCCACCCATAAACACACACGCTCCCTTTCTCTCCTCGCCGGGCCTCCCGAGGTTGGTGTCTCTGCGTTAGGACTCTATTGTTGCCTACTGCTGGATAATGCCCTTATTAATTGTACCTCTTTGTAAGGTGTCAGCTGTAGCCTCAGATTGAGATGGATGGATCTCTGGAGTCTGCTCCCTGGCCCTCCACAGACGCTCTATCTCTGCACAACACACAGATGCAACAGTGAGTGCTGCCACACTATGACTAAGAGCTGAGATAAAACAGACATGCTTTAATTATTCCCACCAAAAAAGACAAAAAAAGGAAACATGTTTCCGAACTGAAAAATCCAATTTCTGTCATTGCTAAGGTGAGCTAGCATGTGATGTGTTTTAATTATCTGGATATCTGAGCGTACAATCCATAGCAGTGATGAAATATCTTTTTTTTTTCTTTTTTTTTTTTATTGATTATTTTAGTGTGTTGCAGAAATACTGGTTAATTAGGTGGATTGAAGCCTCCGTGAGATCAACAGCATTAACATCAAATCCTTTCCCTCTCATTAAAGGAAACAGAGTCAATTTAATTAATGCATATTAATCCCCACTGATGCTCATTTTAGCTTTAAAAAAAAAGGCATGGCAGTGTGGACTTCACATTCATAGGTTTAAAAAAATCAGGTTTGATCACTTTGGGAATCAACATATACAAATTTTGGTAGTATTTGTCATGCTCTTTAGATTAATTAATGTAAATGCAGGTGAGGGTGTCACCTGTAGCCATGATGCACATTTTTGGAGTTTGTTTATTAATGTTAGCTGGTTTCAATTAAAGCCAGGCAATAATTAAATAATATATTTGATGTGTAATCCTATCGATGAGATCATTCTTGTGTTTTTCAAAAGTATAAAATTCAATACATCTGTCTTAATAGGAAGAGATGAGTTTAATTTTAAAATGCACCAGTGTCAAGATAATGCTGTGTTAATAATATTAATTTTCTTCACATAACCCTCCTCCAGTGTCTGTTTCACTGATATTAACCAGCTTCATTTCTTGTTTGAATGTCCCCCACTGTTCGCTCTCTTCACATGGCTTCATGGATGTCATTGGATGCCACTTTAACCGACCCAATCATCACGATCAGACAGTTAACCAGGGTTGATGAAGTTCTAATAATGAGTTGATCTGACGCCCCTCTGACGACATGTATTGTAATAATTTCGTAGCACAAACCAGCCAATGGCAACACTTTCATATCTTGCAGGAGCTTTTCAGATGTTTGACGAAATTCTGGTCACAAAAAAATCAATTGTATTCAATTTTTGAATTTGTATAATCTCACAGACGTCCAGTGGTGACATGGTTTCAATCTTGTGATCGCTCTTTAGGTTTAAAAACAGTTTTAATGCAGACAAACTACGTCACTGCTGTCGCCTTTGTGCTTCTCATCACACTCTTTATTTTACCCCACTCCTTCGTTATTAATTCCAACATTCAAACTTGATATAACAAATTAAAGTTAAATATTTGATTTGCTTTTTATTGTCAGATTTTCTCACATATCATATCCACATATTTGGGGATTTAGCTGCAAAAGAGAAAAAGTTAAACAAATGATCCAAATAGAACGATCAAATTCCTTAACATATTCTAATTCTGCCAAAGCACTTCATCCGCAGCTCCTCTCTGAAACAATACAGTAACTGCACAGGCAGGAGGAGACTCAAGTAGTAAGGAGGAAGAAGGAGGAAAAAAAAAGCACAGACCAGAAAATGGAGATCCACTCCCTTCAGATCCCATTTAGAGAGGCCCTGCACATTTTTAAAGTGTCAATTGTTTTTGTCTCTTGAAGTGTAGATGGAATGTTTGAATTCCAGTATTAACTGTAGTGCCTGCTGAGTTAAATTATGGTCCCTGGGCTGTGGGGTGGGAGTAATCAATAAGAATACACGAGGCAGTGTGTAATGTGTCTGCTCCTAGCAGCAGGGACACTGTCCCCCTTACCCTGTCCCCCAGCAGGTTAGATAAATATGATACTGAAACAGGGCACACTGGATTATATGATATCAATGTAGAATCAGGGAAGTGCTATTACACTCCCCTAGCCCACTGTGAGTACTATTGACAAGGTTGGCTTTGAACACGGTAGTGTATTGCTCTCTCTCTCCCTCTGTGTGTGTGTGTGTGTGTGTGTGTGTGTGTGTTGCCTCTCTTTTCTTCTCCTCTCTGCATAATATAAACCACCACGAGAGGGAAGGGATCTATATTTCACTTAGCTTTGATTAAAATGGCTATTTTATGCCCGCGCCTTGAAGTTGTGTTCATTGCACCCACAAGTTAATCTGTGAAGGGCACGCTGTGATCATAATTTCTAAATTTCCAGATGCTTCTTTGCATAAAGAGCCAATAACATAATGTGGAATCAATATGCAATTGATTTGACTTTTTTAACGCCCTGCGACATAATGCGTATAACATTTTCCCTATTGATAACCGGATCTTTTTTCCTCTCTCTCGTGTTGACCCCCGTCAAATGTCCAGCCAATTAACCGCTGTGCCGATGTTGTTGTTTGTCTGCTGACTAGTTGCTCGTACAGTAACCTCATATCACTGATCTACTCAGACTATTGATTGACCCCCCCCCCCCCCGCTATGGTGAAAGGATCAAACCTGGCATGTCTAAAAGGCCATTATCAGCGTCCACTTCAGATAACCTGCCACAACCTGATACAGCCCCTCTCACAGGTCGCAACCTCTCTGCCCTCTCCAGCCCCGCCCCCCCCACCCCACCCCACCCCCACCCATCATTATCATTCTTGTGTTAAATGACACACAGGTCAAGAAAACTGCACTGTGTTGATGTCTCACATGTGAATAATCCATGCACCTCCTGCAAAATGTCATGCATCTGGTTTACCGAGCAGCATAAAGACAGTTGAAAGATGCAGCACTTTCTTCCAGTTACATGTAATAAACTGTGGTTGAATTTACATACATAGAATATTTTGAAAACATGTCAGCTCCTAAATATCACCACAGTTTTCAGAGCATTCTTTCCATGAAAAAAAAAAACACTTTCATAGCAGACAGACAAATTCAATTACAGGTTTACAGCAGCAACCCCCCAGTCTTCATTTGTACACTTCATTTAGACATTCAGTCATTCCTTTATTTCAATTAAAACCCTAACAAGTGTGCCGGGGTCTGGATTTGTTGCACTGTTACACTTTCCAAAGTGCATTTTTTTTTTATTCTGAGAGGAATCTAGATATTAAAGCATTTTTTTAGGCCAGGTATTAGTGACATCGCAGTTGCTTTCACACAAAAGATTTGGCAGAAGCCAATTTGCATAAGGTCAGAGTCAAGCTCCTGATGGAAGTTGTGCAGCATCCCTGTCTCTTAGCAACACTCTTTCTCTCTTGGTGTCTGTGTTGAATTGACTGGTCCTTGGCACTCATCTTTCACCAAGAAAATTTATAATGAAATGCCACCCGACAGCCTGCATCTATCAGAGACACTCCTCACTTCCCTCTTGGGTTGCAATACTTTTTTTTTTTTTTTTTTTTTTTAACACAGGAATTAATAAATCAGCACATTGTTTAATGGCACAGCGGAGGAGAATGTCACCACTATGTGTTCGCTCTCGCTCAGATTTGCAGCGACTTTGGTTTTAGGGGGGATAAACATGTTTATTAAGAATTGTGCCAAGATTAGAGGCAAATTAGCAGGTAATTGGAGACACCTGCAAAACAAAGGGGAGGATGGAGAGGTGGTAGTGTGGAGAGCGATAAAGGAAGAGATTGGGCTTCTGGGCTGGCCTCCACCCATTTATTGGTGGGGGAGGCATTTAAAAAGAGGGGATTTGGTATGTTGAGAAAATGACTTTTGTCCTCTTCCATGGTGACAGCATCCAGATGCTGCCAAGAGATGTTAATAGAGGGTCAAATTTTGGACAATAGTATCCATCACTGCTTTCACAACTGCCTCCATCCTCCAAGCTGAACGCTTTCTCTGCTTTAAAAGAAGAGATGTGCTCCAATTACTGTTTTTGGCAAAGGCAGCCAGCCATAAACTATACTGTAATTATCGCCCTGCTCATGCTTTCTATCATCTTGGTCACCTTGGTCACATGTGGTCTTTACCCGGCACATTTAAACTTTCTTTTGACAGGTCAAACCCATGCACATTTATGTCGCCCACTCCTTTACATCCTCGTCTGTTTCCGTCGCGCATGTCCTCTCTTTCTTCTTCTTCCTCTTCTTCTTCTTCATCGTGCTCGTCATTAACATCCAAGTCATGACAGGTGCTGGGCGGACATTAAACCTGCTGATTTCTGTTTCCAAGTGCGCCGCGTTTCACGACTCATTTCCATGCAGAATCTGGCTCTGAGGAACTCTGCCTGAGGAAATGTTTCTGTCTGTGCACTGGGAATTATTTCAGCTCTCCCTGCTGTTGCAGCCAGATACACATGCACCCTTAAACTGGCTCGTGTCCCCGCAATACTGAAAATGAAGCAAATAATAATATTAAATTATTATTATTATTATAATTATTATTATAATTATTATTATTATTATTATTACTGAATTATATTCATAATAAATTAAAATATTTAAAAATATAAATTTCTTGTTTCAGGCTGAGATTTTTTTAAATTCAGGTTGCAGACTTTTAAATGTAATTAGAAAATAATTAAATAAATAAAGGATTTAAAAAAAAATCCCACCTGGACAAATTATTCCGCTCATCATTACGTGCGTAAAACTCATCACATATCCAAACTGACACCTCCGCGTTATGATTATAACCACGCGGTAACTAGTGTGAACTTAATGAGGAAGTGGTGTCTAAATTTATTTATTTATTGCCTTCATGTATAGCTCAAATTATTATGATTTTTTTTATTATTTTATATTTTAAATAGTTGACAAAACACTTCGATAAATCGACGGAATGTCCTTTAAACGTGTTATTAATCTATTGATTTTGTTTTATTTATTTTTAGATATTTCGCACTGTTCCACGCGGAACTTTTAGGACCCTGTCACACATGTTTTTTGAACAAGCAGGGTTTTTCTCCTCTCTGCTGTTTTCCGCTGCCAGAGGTCGTCCAGCTCTGACGCGCGGCTTTCCTGACTCCGCCACAACCAAACGACTAATTGTTACCCTTTAATAGCGCCTTAATTTGCCCCCTCGGGCTCGTGCAAAGCTGTGTAAAATAGTCCCCAACACGAATTGTAGTAAATAACCAACCTTTAGTGGAGCTTATTGATTGACGCATGAGACAGAGAGACAGTGGAGGGAAGCACCTGCCTCTATCTGTCCATCTCGGGGATCATGAACGCACCAAGTAGGTCTAATTTCTGAGACGTTCAGCTGGGATATGTCTCAATTGGGGACTGAGATCAGAGGCTGTGATTGTCTATTGGTTTAGATTGGGTTGCTCAGTGCAATTCTGTGGAACTTTTATTGCAATCCACAGATTGTAATGATGGAGAGCCCTCGATGTGGCAGCACTGATTACATCAGCCAGTCTCTGTGTCTACCTTTCATCTAAGGTATTTATTCGTTCTGTGCGCGGTCCGCAAAAAGCCACAGCTCCTATACGTCTCTGTCACTGTTCATATAGGGACTGGACTCTCCATTACAGACGGTAAGATTAACAATCTGACACTTTTCACTCCGCTCGTTTATTCGCTCATTAATTGATCTCTGTGCGTAATTAGAAATCAGGCAAAGTTGGCGTTAGAATGTGTCCAGAAGTTTATATTGTGCGTTAAAATGCGTTTCTGGTTTCCTATTGGCTGCTGTGGAGCTTTGTAATTAGAGATAAACCAAGTACACTTTTTTCTAAAGAGCTGGAGGCTCCTCCTCACCCGTTACTGCATGGTGTGTCCATGCAAAGTTACCACTGATGGAAGAAGTATTCAGATACTTTACTTAAGTAAAAATAGCAATACCACAAGTAAAAGTCCTCCTGTGCTTGAAATGTCACTTAAGTACACATGTGTTATCAGCGGAATGCACTTAAAATATCAAAAAGTTAAAGTACTCATAATTTAGAAAAAACAAACAAACAGTGAATGTTATTTTATTATAGGCTATAATATAGAATTAAATTATTTTTACGGATGCATTAATGTGTAAGAAGTGGCTAGTAGAGCTAATTGCAATTATTTTGTTACTTTTATCCATAATAGTGCATTATATTTTTGGTATTACAACTTTTATATAAATTGTCAATCTGTTAAGTAACTATAGCTTTTAAATGAATGTAGTAAAGTTAAAAAAAAATGCAATATATCCCTCTGAAATGTGGATCATGTGGCATGGTTGCACTTCAGCACAGTACTTTAGTAAATGTACTTAGTTACATTCCAGCACTGCTCTATATAGCCAAAGCTGTTTTCACAGTGTTGTTTATCACCATGTGTATGTAAGGTTATGTGAAATATAATTTGTTGTTTTCTTCTTTCTATTTACTGTTTACACCGGTGTTTTCTTGGGTTAAAGGACAGATTCCAGATTTCCGGAGTAACTTACCCGCTGTGGATATTCAGATCCTCAAGAAGAAGTGGAAAGAAGACAATGTAAAAATACTCCACTGCAAGTAAAAGTACTTTAGGTGAGTAAAAGTGCAGCAAAATGTACAAAAAGTAACTAAAGTAAAAGTATTTATCATGCAGAATAGCCCCTTGAGGAGTGTTACATTACTATCAAACTATATGATACATTATTGGAGGATTATTTGTGATACATTGTTGGGTAGTTTAATCTAACTGCATCGTATTATACATACATTCATGTTTTGTGTGCTAAATCTGCATCTGCAAGCAGCTCTCAAATAAATGAAATAAATGGCATAAAGTAACATGTGATTATATACTAGTGCTTCAAATTGGGCTTTTGTACAGTACCTGAGTAGATCTACTTAGTTACTCTCCACCTCTGCAGCTGACAATAAATCACACTCATGTGTCTGCAGGCTGTGATCACTATCAGCATGTGCTTTCCAGCATGTTCTTATGAGAACCATCTCAGTGACATATGGAGATGCTTCCTCCCACAGCCACACCTGACTGATCCTCTCCTCTCTCTGCACAGATGATATCACACAGCTAACTGTGACAAGATTCCCAAATGGCTCTCCTTTACAGTGAAACATGTCATCTGACCATGTCGCCCCGGCTAGACCCAAATATTGTGCATTGTTGGTAAAGCGAGGTCAGGCAACTTGTGAGTCATGTATTTCAGGCTGTGTTCTCTAATTAAGTATTCATGAAGCAGCAGTGGGAGCAAAGTATAGGTTTACACGACACTGGTGGTTCCGACGGCATTGCCCCCCCACCCCCCCACCCCCACCCTCCCCACCAAACCCCCTCCCATGTGTAATGCTCGGCTTTCCCCCCGCCGGCAGACAGGCCATCATTCCTAGTGTACTTCCAGCAATGATATCAAAAAGGTTTTTTGGTCAAGCCAAAGAGAGGTCACTCTAATAATACCCAAGGTCAGTGGTGGGAGCCAGCGAGTCTCCCAGTCATTATTCATTTGTTCACAGAGTTAATGACAGTTGCAGGGGGACGAGAACTTGGAGCCAGTAGCCATGTGATGTCACCAACACATGCCAAGGGATTAGGAGGGCAGGCAGGGGACAAGAAGTGTGGATTATACAAGGGGGGAAAAAACACAACAACAACCTTTACTGCTCCGTCACCCAACTCTCTGCGTGTTTGCTGCTGGAGTTATGACAAATACACAGAGATGTCAGTGAATTATGACAAGTGGCTGACACTGACGCAGACAACACTGCCAAATAAAAGGAACGCTTTAATAGTGTTTGTGTTTATTCACGTCCATCATGTCCAAATTAAATGTTCTTTTGGGAGATAACTCACATGTGTAATGCCCCAGGGTTGATGAGACATGTTGTTTAAACCAAACACCATCACACATTTACAGTCTTTTGCTAAATGACTGTAATACTGTGGATGTTTTTATGATCGGAGGTGATCCAGCAATTTCACTTTCTCTCTTTTACAACCTTTTTTTTTAACTACAGTATCTCACAGTGGCCACATTCTGCACGACGCCACAGTTAAAGCACAGCAACAACACTGGCGGAAAACTGGAGCCCGTGGCTTTCACACAATGAACACACCTTATTCAGTCATCGGGCAGGCAGTGCACAGTGAACAATGAACCCCTCCCTCCTGTCTAGCACCATGTCTGATAATGACCACATCCACCACCACTGATAGCGCTCCTTCTTTTATGACCTACATGAGCATAAATGCAGCTCAGATAAAACATTTTCACGGGGGATATTGAGAATATGATCAGCTGTGCACGTGCAGCAACGGAAACTGTGATTTATTTCATATTTTCATGATGTTATATGAAGAAAAAGCCACATGTTGCATATGTACCTGCTGGTCACTTGATCCATGAAGCGAAACCATTTCGCTTTATGCACCTAAAAATGCTCCATATGTTGTTTTGTGTAAACATTTAGTCAAACTCTTTGTTGCAAAAGCGCTCGTGTTCTTATATCTACATCTGCTGAATAATTAGAAAGAAAATAATGGGCGTTTTACACGAATAATGCTGCAGGAATCCACCAGTTCGGCCTTTGTCTCAGCACCTAACATGCAGATACAGTAGATTCCCTGTTTGAGCATAAGGTCAGAGTATAAATATGAACTGCATTTTGCATTACTTTCAGATGAGTGAAGCTGTCAGAGCAATAATATGAGCTTTCAGTCCTACTTTCTGCCACTTATCCCCCATTCTAGGACCAAGGGGTCATGTGAAAATTGAAAGTGACAGTCAAACCAGCATGTTGAACAGGCTGATTGGACTAAGCTGTCATGGCCCAGATCAGAGCTCTTTAACACCAGGCCTATCAGGCGTCCTTCTGTTGAAGACACTGGATCCCAATACAGGCCAGTTTGTGAGGGAAATAAAATCCTGACGAGCAAAAGAAAGTTTTTAAATCATGTTAACACTATGAGATTGATGCAGTGAACTCTAAATGATCAACAACTGTAATTAACAAGAGAGAAAGTTTCCGTAAGTTATCTAAAAAAACTTTGAGGAGTACTATTAACAGCAAAACAAAAGCTCCAGAGTTCACCGAGGGGCGTCTCTCTCAGACAGGATTCAGCTTTCATTTCCAGTTTCAGATGAATGAAGTCCAGTGGTTTTTTCCCTTTGTGGTCGTTTGAATGAAAATGTTTGTATCACCTGTTTTGCGGATGATTTAATGAGCGCGTGATGCTGTCACATGAAAGAAGTTTTTACTTCATCGAAAAACATCCCCCTGTCAATTTATATTTTGTTTCATATGCGGCATTGCGTGGAGCTCAGTCCAAAGCAATCAGCTCGCCATCATCCATTCAGATGATAATAAATCACGTCATTATCACTTTTACTTGGGTCCATCTTTGAAACAGAGGGAGAATGAAATATTTTTGTCAGGTGGAAGAATAACTTATGATCCTTTTATGTCCTGCTGAGAACCCTTGAAAATAATAATACACCACAGCAGAAGCACATGAGCAACTGAAAGGCAGCGAGTGTTATAAATCTGATGGGATTTGCATATTTTGCCTCCCTTAGCAAGAAGCAGGCAAAAGAAATCACATGGCATATGAGGAAGAAAAAAACCCACACACACTCAGAAGTTAGGGTTCACGTTAAGAAGGATGTGTTTCTCCAGAACTCACTTGTGATTGAAAACATGAGGATTTCAAGGTAAAAGCTTCTTGAAGAAAATATTTTTTTCATTCTCATATCTGAAAGACTCAAAGTCAAGGAAATTATCAATCAAATAATCAGTCATCATTTGACCTTTGCTCCTTTTTCTCTTTGAGCATAACAGTTTCTCTTTAGTTCAACTTCAACAGCTTTACTTTATTACACTGTTTCAAAAAACACTTCAAGAGCCTCTAAACACGCCGAAACCTTGGCTGTCAAATAATGTTAGTCCTTGCTTTGGGGAGCACTGTCACACAAGTTGGGTATGTCAGTGTCAAAATTTTGTTTCTCCTGCTATGGTGGGAGTTTCAAGTTTAGGTGAAGGGGTTGGGTTGTTTTGTGTTTGAAGTAAAGGGTGCTGAATTCCATTTGAAATTGTCAATTTAGTGATGTGAATCATGCTGGTGGTTAGAATATTATTATTATTGTGGTCTTATGTTAAAAACACTGACTCATACAAGTTCAGGATTTTACTGATATCAAATTTTTTAAAGTAATACTTTCCTTGACTGTGATGATGAAGCTTATGTGGGCAAAATAAAAGCTACAATTTAAAATGTCTTGCTCACAGTAGCCTGAAGATGCAAACCCAAACTTGTCTTGAGCTGTGATTTAACAATGCACTACAACTGCCTACTTTGCAGCAACTATACTCTGTTTCGTGTGTGTGTGTGTGTGTGTGTGTGTGTGTGCAGCTCAAACTTTATCTAAATTTGTCCTTAACTCAAATTTTCTTGGCTTCACAGTTAAATTCTTGGTGGTTATCAGACGCTGCTGTGCCTCCACCATTCCCTCCAGGCTGCATAAGTCAGCAAATAAATATAAAATACTCTTAGCGATAACTTGCCCACTCATATTCCTTCCTCTATTGCTTAACTCCAACTTCAAACTTGCTCTTGTGCGTAATAAAGCAACTTCACAATCTATGGAATCATCTGTATGAAAAACAGAAGCTACAGGAAGACATCCTGTTTGGCTCTGGCATCAGAAAAGGATCAAAAGTTACTCAAAAAACGCAGCAAAGTGGCGTTTAAAGTGATGAGTTATATCCTGAAAATGATTAATAATGTGTATAGCAGCCTCAATTTAAATCCTACTTTATGTTTCCTTGTGCCTCCCTCCACAGTGCCAAAATGGTATCCACAAAAGGGGATCCACATTTTAACTATAAAGGTTGTCCAACAGCAACAAACTGAATCCTTTGGAGAGTCATGAAACACTTCAGAGTTGTTTTCCTTCACTCCTCCTTTCTGTCGAGACACACACACAGCAAATTAGAGGAGCAGGTTTTGTACATTAAATTTCCCCTTCTCTCTCTCTCTCTCTCTCTCTCTCTCTCTCTCTCACACACACACACACACACACACACACACTCACACACAGAGACATTAGAGGCACTGTTGCTTTAATTGTGTGATACATGTTTTAATGTAAGAACAAAAAAACTTGGGCTTTCCTCCTTCCCTCTAAAGGATCAGGTAAAAAGGCTCCCGTCTCGTGCCTTCCAAAACACACTCGTTCCCGTGTCCATCCCAACATCACAATTCTCCAACCCATGTTCTCCCTCTTCTTCTTTTTTTTTTCCCTGATTCCACTGATCTGAGCTTGAAATGCGAAGACAGCAAAGCACTAAGCCTTCAAACGTGTGATTTTTTCAAAAGATCTCTAGAAGCAATCTCTGCCTGACTGACCCCTGACAGCTGCAGATCTCTTTATTTCTCTCTCTGCTGGCACTTCATTTGGTAGAAAAGCTCTCAGATTCACACCTCTGTCAGGCAGCACAAGTGTTTATTATGTGCATACACACAGAATATCTCATATAGTGCACACCTCAAAGGCATGCAGGCTGCAGCAACAAACATCCTGGAAATTCAGGGGGAGGAAAAAACATATATGTTACAGTAAATTGTGTTGCTTTTTTTTTTTTTTTTTACCTCATATTTATGGCACAATAATCTCATTTCTTGCTAAACTAAAAATGGGTAAATATTGTCACAGAAATTTGTGTTTGGAGTCAAGAAACCCAGTGTGATCCATGAAATATGTTCCCTCAACTGTGTCTCCATCTTTTTATTGTTGTTTCACAGAAAAGATTTTACACTTAAATTTACTACAACTCCAGAAATAAACTGGTAGTGGCGTCTAAATGTGCATCATTGTATGATAACACAGCACACAACAGATAATCTGCACAAACACACACATACTGTAAGTAGCAGTTACATTTAAATACACTCTCCCATTGTGTTAGATTATAAATATCCACACCACAACAAAATTACCTGAACAATAGCATGTATTCTTATGTGCAGTTTGTCTTGGGTTTTTATTATGGCAGCTTTTTCCCTCCGTCAGTCGGAGTGCAGGCTTTGCTTGGTGCCTCCCTCTCTGGAAATGAGACTGCAGGCTCTATCATTAGATCGGATGGCAAGTCTTTATGCAAAGTGTTTTGCATAATTACATACCAAAGCCAGAATAGCCACCCTCAAATTTTATGGGTCACAAAGCATCAACAATTGCCGCATTATTGTCCACCAAAGTCCAGCCCCACCAATGACAAGGAACGGGGAAAAAAGAAGGAGAAGAAGAAGAAGAAGAAGAAGAAGAGAGAGAAAAGAGCTCGTCTGCTTAATCTAAGCTTGGGAGATTGAATTTTCATTCCAATAAAAAAAAAAAAAAAAAGTAAAGAAGATTATTCCCAAACTGACAACTTGTTTACATATAGTTGTAAAGTTCAGAGGACTGGCCAAGGCTGCAGGGAGTTTGATCAGCGAGTGTGAGCACCATGAAGTGGGCTCCAGTAAACACCTTCATATCTCTAACCCTCTGTGCACGAGCTGTTTGGAAAACTTTTAAAATGGAAATTAAGAAGTTCTTCACGTGATTTTCCTCATTTTATTTCATTTTTAAAAGTATTTATGTTGTTACAAACACCCGGTAGCTGCAGTTAAATTAAAGCAGTGCGCATGTGCAATAGACTAACTTCAATAATTAAACCTAATATTGTTAATTATTATTAAATCTGCTTTCCTTAATATATCAAGCCTGCGGGTGAGATTCATCCCAACATCATTCAGATCACATGTTCAAGGTTTAAAAAATATTATCACACTCGCTAATTGAGCCCGTTTAGATGAGTTTGAAGCTTTAATTTTACCTACAATAAATTTGCTGTGGCAAAAATTAAATAAATAAATAATCAAGTGAATTTTATTTTTGAAAAATCCGATTATATTAATTGCATTACCACGTTTGAAGCTTAAATAAGAGTAAAACATGCATTAAAAAGCTAATTAAAAACGAAAATAACATCATTTAATTTCCAGTAATGCAGATTTAAATTATTACTGCAGCATAAGGATTAATATCGGAATTAGGAATAAATAATAACATCGTCTTGTTGTTACATTTTGTCAGTGCACATCCGTCGTTAACAAGCCGTTGTCATTATCACCTCCAACTGTGACACATGAGAATAAAACCAACATTTTCCTTATGATGAAATAAGTGAATTGTAACAGTATAAGAAGCTGGTGACAGCACAATGTATTTTTAGTTTTACAGCGTGGAAAAAAGGTGTGAAAAAAATGTGAGAAATTTCGATGATTTTTTTTGAGAAATAACTCTTTTCAGTGAACATATAAATTGTTCGATGGTGATGGTGTTGGAGACGGATGTGTTTGACGTGTAAAATAATATTCGATACATGAGACGCAGCCTTATGTGACAGATCGGGCTGTTAGCACTAAAGACTTGTCAAGAGCAGGTGATTTAAAGAAAAAATCGAAATATCACGGATGGAGACGGCTGTGGAGGATACAGGGAGGTGTTTGAGCTTCATGTGCAACGCAAATTAACTAAACTTTATGTTTACTGAACATTTTGGCGTTTTATTTGTTATTTCTTCAACAAAAATACATAATTTATTTTTAATTTATTATTAAAGAAGAGATATAATGAGTCATCTTTTAAAAAAATGTATAATTTGAATTAAAATTGGCATTAAAATGTAATATTTTCAGCCCAAATTGTGCCACAGCAGCACCGCACTGCCGCTGCATGTGTCTAATATTTTTTTAATATTTTTTTATGCATCCATTTTGTAGAAATAAAAAAAGAAAGCAACCTAGTTAGACATGTAACACATAATAGCCAGTCGGGGCACCGGAGCACAGCTGAGGTTAAACGTGCAGAATAGCGCCATCTCGCTGTTGCGGCCAGATCTTCATGCACATTTTTTTCCTCTCCCCTTCTGCTGAGACCCTCCGTGAAGATTTGTCCTCTCATAAGGTTGACCGATTTCTGTGTGCATAGCCAGCTATGACAACAGCCTGCATGCTGCTGTCTTTTGGCGGCCACCAGTTATATGTGTTATCGCTGTTGATTAGTGCAGGGGGTCCCGGAGCGGGTCCCGGGACCTGCGGGGGTCAGTGAGAGGAGGAGGAGGAGGATGGGGAAGGGAGGAGGAGAGGAGGTGCAGCGCGTCCCCAGCAACTTGAGAAGTACTGTCATTTCCACTGTAATCTAATTCAACAAAATGATCACATGTACACTAGTTCCCAATCTGACGTCCCGGGACGCCCGGGGGGGTCACCGAGGGAGATAAACAGGGTCCTCCAGAAATCAGAGAAATAATTTAATTTCTCTTGTGGGTCATGATTGCTTTGCAGTTGCACATTTTACAGGATATATAAATTTCCCTGATCCGGGATTTTCAGCTTGTGTTTATTTTGTTTATGGACAGTGTGCACCAAATCCCGTCAAGCCACACAACATATCAGATGTGGGGAAAAAAAATCTTATCAAGCGGGGATCCAGGGGCTGCAGCGCGTCTCTGCGCGGGCTGTGCTTGACATGAGAAGGTGTGGGAGCGCATGAATTGGAAGCGAAAGAGTCCCGGACACTATGGGCAGGAGGAGTTGCACACACTTACTGTCTTTGTAATGCATCATTAGGTTGGCTTGAGCATACAAGACAAGAAATCTGCTTTCAATATTATAGGGACTGTTTCTGTTTCTGCAACACGCAGAGAAACAAAATCCAGCATTACTGCGGAGATTCCCTGCGCACTGTGAGTGGGTGGCGGCAGGATGTAAGGTCAACAATAAAGTTATTTATTTTACCTTTATTTAAACCTGTTGTGTGGCCTATACGAGAGTAAGAATATTTTTTTCAAGCAAAACCTGATCAAAAATATCCAACTTCTCCAACAATTAAGGCCTCCAGGTCAAATAAACGCAGCTAAACCACGCGTAAAAATGCGGTCAAGGAGAACCAGGAGTTAAGCTGTAACTGTATGCAGGCCTTTGTATTATATCCTGTGTTTTCATATGTCTGGTGTGCGCTCGGAGTTCCCAGTGAGACGCCCAGTGTAAGCTCCGTTCTGCAGAAATGTCAAGCCCATTTAAATGAACGGCGTTGCAAGGAAACAAATAAACTTCACGAGACTTTTTTTTGGCATACTGGGGGAAAAAAATCCACATGAAATTGCACATGAGTTTTCTAATAATTTACAGGAAAAGTTAGAATTAATTGTATCTGTTTTTTTTCACCTGTGGAATATGTGAACGTGTAGGCTGCTCAGTGTGTTGGTGTTGGATATGATGATGGTGAGGATGATGATGGTAATAACGGTGATGGTGATGATGATGAAGGCTGGACGAGAGATAACGCTCAGGGTGTGAGGTGTGTGTGTGTGTGTGTGTGTGTGTTTTGTTAAAGCACCTTCAGTCTACCACCAGCATCGACCAGAATTACGCCAAATTAATTTCACAGTTTGAGGGAGCTTTGCCAAGTGCGTGTTTGAAGTTTCGGTAAAGCACACACACACACACACACACGCCACACACAGTGACACACACACACACACAGTGACACACACACACACACACACACACACACACACACACACACTGTTTTCTAGAAAGAGCATTTACAAGGAAGGAAAATAGAAAACATCTCCATCAGCGGCGCGCGAGGGCAGAGCCGTGTGTGTGTGTGTGTGTGTGGAGTGACACGAGCAAAGCATGGCAGGCCTGCCCGGCTAATTAATGCAAAATTGATTAAACATTTAGCACTTATTTGTGCAATTTATGCGGCATTTTACATACACGTAATACCCAGTGTCTTCAATATTCTCATCATCACAGAGGCGAGCATCATCATCTTCGTGTAGCTTGCGCGCACGCACCTATGCACGCTCATGTCTGTGCGTAAAAGGGGAAAGATGAGTAAACAGACCTGCGCAATTGACATTGTCAATTAAGATGTCATAATCAGCCATTTCTTAGTGACACACATACACACACACACACATACACCAAAGGGGGCCTCCACACCACGCACGTGATCTCTACCTTAATGTGTGCGTAAAAGCCGAGCTGTGGTCACACTCAGGGTCCTTCTCCAAACTACTTGAGAGTGACGAGGCTGTAACATTAATACTGCGACCCCTGGAAGACTGACAACCACTGCGGTGCACCTAATGGGGATCTTAATAAAGTATCTATGTACCCCAAGTAACAAATCGATACAAGATGTAGGCCTATATCGATCAATACCTATGAAGTAGTCCTGATGAAATAATGCGTTAGGGTTTTGGGAGGCTGAGGGGGGCTGTCTAATATCCAGGAGAGTGTTTGCGGTCTCTTCAAATCATCCCTCTGGCTCACCGCTCAGTCTCCTCTCTCCCTCTGTGTGTGTGTGTGATCGTGTATATTAAGACAAATCAAACTGCATGCTTTAAAAAAGGTGCTGTGTCCCTGCTTTAAAGCTCTGGGCATATCGTTATTTAATTTCCACCCACACTGGCGCGCGGTGTCCAGGAAAGTTTTAGTCCTCTATCGGGCTATAAATACATATTTTTTTTAATATAATGCCACTATAAGCACCCAGTACTCTGTGGCCAAATAGTAGCTCGGATTTATTTGGCATGCAATATTCAAGCTATGATAGGAAATGTTTGGCTGTTCCAGTGGCATTGAGATAGGCTCCCCGTGCGCGCGCTTGGGTTAAAAGAAAACTGGAATAGCCTTCTCAAAATGGGGGGAATTCAACATGGGGTATATTCACACTCATGCACTACATCAGCTGCAGTTGTCTTTATCTCCCCTATTTATATCACCACAAAGCGCTGCGCCCTCTTTTGAAAGTCTGGCTGTGTTTTTTCCTTTTCTTTCCTCTTTTTTTTTCAAATGAACTTTGCCATGTTGGTGTTGATTGGTTCTTCTTTCTGCGTGTTTCTCCTCAATTTCTGCCGCAAATGAAAAACTCCACGAAGAGGAAAGGTTTGGTTAAATAGGACAAATCCAAGGCTGTAATATCCTGGTGTAAAGGGGCTGTAATGATCACTGGTTTTATGTGTGGACGGTGTGCTGCAGACATGCACTCAGAAGGTCGGACGCAGCGCCTGTAATATTTTCTCTACAGCTTCCCAAACCCGCTTATGTCCAATATCAAGGGACAGAAAAGACGCTGATGATGTCAACAACATAATATTTTTTTTGCTCTGCGGTATAAAATCCAGCCGTGGGTCACATGTGTTGCGCAACAATTTAGAGAAAACAAACCCAAAGTTATCCTTTAATGTTATTTCATTTTAATAAAACCAACCCAAATACATGTCTGACTTTTTCCTGTCACCCCTTCCTCCTTCTGATCATGTTTAAAACCACAACATCACATGCTGGACTCTCCTCTCGGCTGAGGTGTCCACTGGCAGCTTCAACTATACCTTCTCCACTCACACAGACAGACGCAGTGGGCCACAGAGTGGATGACAGGTGCTTAAAAACACGCACTACTTGTAAAGTTACAGCCTAATAGCAGTCGGCAGCTGCTGTCATGGTTGGTGCGAGGAGGCGCCTGCGTGTGCAGCCCGCTGGTCGCTTTTCCCTTTGTGTTTAAAGTGAGCTGAGGTCTCCGAGGTCTTGGAGCTACAGTTCCGGGGTTAGCGGGTAGATGGCACAATTTTCTTACATATATGGGCAGAATGCAGGAAGCCTGGTGCAGCTAAGTAGAAGTGAAGGGCTATTTGTTTTAATGGTGAGAGATAAAGTGGGAGAATGTGCAGAAAAATTAAAAATAATAGGCTTTTACTTTTAGAATAAAGACAAATAAAAGATAAAAAGTGTTGCTCTTGATGCAGGATTTATCTTTATTTTACAACCAACTTGTTAGAAAAGAAAAATATCAATAATAGTAATTATAATATAAATAATAATGCTTTATTATTAATAATAATATTGAAAGCCAGTGTGCTAACATCAGGAACAGGTGGCCCATGTTGCAAAGCGTCTGACTTATAGGAAACGTTGTAAATGAGCTGCGGTGCCTCAGCCTATATATGCAATAAAGCGCATGCAGCATGGGCTAATTTGTCATAGTGATAGTGCCAAGGTGCAAATAATGTGCATATTTGTCGCTTAACTGTGCGGGTGTGCGTGTCCCTGCGTGCGCGCACGTGTGTGTATGTGTGTGTGAAAGGGGGACAGAGGAAGAGCGAGCCTGCAAACCATATTCTTATCTTATTAAACAAATAGCCCCACTAATAGCCCGTGAGCCCTGAATAAGTTCTCAGCTTCAGTGCGTAAAACCCCAACAAACTCCAAGCATCCGCACAGACTCTACTGTACACACGCACCGGCCCGCAGCATCCTCCCCGCAGCCTGTAGGATTTTTGGGGGGTGGGGTGAGGGGGGTGGGTGGTGGTGTTGGTGGGTGGTGGTGGGTATATATAGCGGCTACCAGCTCGTGTGTCAAAAACTTCTCACGTCACACAGACGTAAATAAAAGTGACGTCGCGGCGAGTTACACCTCATTAGTCTTTTTGTACAATGCTAATAAATGAGCAGAAGTACAAATTATAGAGTCCAGCATATACATCACGCTCTGTCAACTGAAATCAGCCCGGTCAGTGTCGAGATCCATCCAAACCTACTCTGAAGCTCCACTCAGGCTTCCAGTGTGTTTTTAGAGGCTCCAAGCCCTCGTGTTGGAGACTATACGGGATGCTGGAGTGAGCTTTTATATTTATATTTCTGCTCTTCATGTAAATACTTCTCCTATGAAATGATATTGGCTCGCTGTCTACCTTTAATTATCAATATGGGGGCCTCGGTGTGAGAGATACCTCAGAGGCAGATTGGGTTGGACAAGCATGTGGAAGCATCACTGTAAGGATAAATAACGCTTTCAGCAAGAAGCCGGGGATAAAACACCATCAGCACCACATCATAATCATCATTTTCATCATTATCAACAGCAACAATCACACACACACTCTCTCAAATACACACACACATACACAGAGGCAGCAGCAGCAGCAGCAGCAGAAACCGTGGTGAAGTTGGCTTCCATAACCGATCCTGATTAAGCTCCTATACAACAAGGCTAATTCTATTTCAGGCCTAAGCCAGTACTACTAATAATTAACGATAGGCCAAAGGTGTGTGGCACGCGCATCAATAATTGGCATTTAAACCCAGCACATGCACGTCCTCTTGGATATTCACACATGTATGCATTTGAGATTATAAACTTTAACTTCCGGTGTGAAGCACATAAAAAGCAGATCATAATAATAACGCAAACAGGCAGCATTTTACCCCCAGATAATAATTTAAACTTTTTTCCCCCCAGTCAATATAAGATAATATTTGGATGCTACTATTTATGCTATATGAATTCACGCCATTAATATTAATGTGAGCGTCCAAAGGGAAGCTGAGGTGGGTATTTCGCCACTCTGTCCCGCGTAAAGGGGGGTCTGCTGTTATGAGATGTTATTATCTGTGGAGGCAGGGCGCCTTATTACAACTGTTGGATCCTATTTCTGAAGTTTCACACACATCCGCCTTCAATCCATTATTCCTCATCGGCTTTTTTGTTTTTAAATAAACAGAAAATAATCTTAACCTTGTTGCAAAAAGAAAGTGAAGGCGTTGAGCGGGCCTGTTGGCTGATTGATTAATTATTTTGTAATTCATTAATCACTTTCATGGGGCAAAAGGGCAACATCCTGCCACAGCAAATTGACTCCGCTCCCCCCTTCTCCAACCGACCACACACACCACACACACACTCACTCGCACACACACACACACACAAGGACAAAGTTACACGCACGTTTGCGCAGTAAAAAAAAACATGGAAAAACTTTGTGTTTCAAATTCATAAATTATAATTTAATACCAAGAACAAATTTACAGCAGAATGCTTGTTTACAATAAGCTAACACAAACAAACAAGAATTGTGTTCAACTATAAACTTTCACACACACTCACATATATCACTTGCAATTAATAATAATAATAATAATCATAAAAAAAGTATCTATACGTTATCAATACCCTGCAGTCATATATTTTTATATATTTATATAAAAACGTGGGTCAGTTTAAACTGTTCATAATTACAATCATGTATCATTCTCTGGTCCATATGTGGCCACGAACAGCCAAAGATCAGTGTTCAATCAGTGATCCCTTTTTAATTCAACCACAACATGGTGTTTCTTTTTTGTGTGTGGCGAAGAAAAGCCTCAAAACAAGGACAAAATTGCTAGCTTCCAAATACACATACACACGCACACACACACACACGCACGCACACACGCGCGCACACACGCTCACGCACACCACGGCACCTGTCAAAGACCAAAGGAGCAATAACACTAAAGTTAAAATATCAACTCCTTTTTTCCCAAACCTGCTCACCCTGTTTAAGTCTGTAGCCTAATAATGAACGTCGTTTCTTTTCCTTTTTTTTGTTGTTGTTGTTGTTTCTTTAAATACAAGGGCTAGTGTACTGAATGCACAGATTATATCTATACAGTCAAAAAAGAGAGAGAGAAAACATTTACATTTATATATCAAAGGTAAAATAGGTTAGCGACCTGTGGCCATGCATTCACAGTCTAAATATACATGAAAAAGAAAACATTTGTAGTAATATGTATATACATTTAAAAACATAACTTTCAGTGCTACTAGCTAAGTCTGCCACTCAATTTTGAAGACGTTGTATTACCGAGAGAGAAAAAAAATAATGGCAACCACAGATTTTTTCTTAATCACATATACTTTGTATAAAGGAAAAACTCGTTGAAATGAATTGACCTATATTTACAAGAATACTGCCTCTAATCAGTGTTTTCCAAGTGAAACACACGACTGAAGTTCCAAAAATCTAATCGTGTTTCCCCCCAAAATGTTGTAGGCCTACTTTAACAACGTTTTGATAAGGAATCACATCATGCTTGTCAGGCACTTAATGCTTGAAGTGAATAAAGGGTGACATTTCAGGGACGCTTTAATAATACTGCTATTAAACACTACTCTGGCTAGGCTTCAAACTTTTATGACCCTTGACCTCTCCGAATCTTTTTTAATCACAAGTCAGTTATGCTTCCAGTGCCCCTTAAATGCACATATAAAGCATTAAGAGCAACCTGTCTCAAATACTTTTCTTACAGCAGCTACAGCAACTTGTAGGATTTATTTATTTATTTATTTTTTTTTTTTAAATTGTATCCAATTGGGGGGGAAGTGATGCCAAATATTCAAAGCTGGATGAAAATGGGGAATACTTTTTTGGCAAATAATTGGGAAAAAATAATAATTAAACTTCATATTAATAAAGAGCTAAAAATGTTTCCGCTGGGTCATAAAGTTGAACATGAACTCCAAAAAAAAAAAAAAAAAAAAGAAAGAAAGAAAGAAAGAAAGAAAGTAAAAAAACTCCCTTTTCCCATGATGGTATTGGTCATCCTAAAGAATATAAGTGCGCTTGCAGCATTAAGCCTAGATTATAAGCCTATACTCCTATTGCTGTGGTTTTAATTCTTTTTAGAACTTTTTTTTTTATTTTGTTTTTTTATTTTTTTACACCTTTTTTCAAAATAAATCATTGTCTTAGAAAATTAACACCACCTGTACTACAGAAATCACATAGGCCGGTTTGGAACCAGAAAGGAGGAACAAAGAAAGTACAAAACACAGCTATACATGGACACAGGACAAGTTCATTTGAGAAAAGAAAAAAAAATCACGTTTTTTTTCCCTTTCTCCAGTTTTTTTTCCTTTTACCCAAATTATCATTTTTAAATGCACTTAATACTTAAATTTTTCCCCATAAGGATCAACAAAATCCCTTTTCCTTTTTTTGTCCTCATTTTCTTCTTTCATTAAAAAAAAAAATGAATCGAAGCAGGTTGTTCTGCATGAACACTGGGAGCTTGTATCTGCCATTTTGAAAGTTCAGTGGATGTCTCAATTTTTTTTTTTTTTTTTTTTTTTTGTTGGAGTAGGGGGGGAATTCACAGTCATTTACGTCAATGTCTTTCTTCATGAAAGCCAGCCCCGTGTAACAGCCGGTTGGGTTTTTTATTCCTTCCACAAAAGCAGCTATAATCATTGTAGTCTCGCAGCCTCCCCCCCCACCCCAACCCCACCTTTTGTTTGTTCGTCTCCTTCTTGGTTTACTGAATTGACATGTAAGGCCAGTTAAAACTGCTCCCCGAAAGCAACATATCCCTGATGAGAGTTTCAATTGGGGTTTTACCTACCAATCGGACGAAAAATAATTGTTCTATGACCGAGGAAGAGACTGTGCGGAGGGAAGGCAAGCGGAGTAACAACTTCCCAAACCGTGTTGGCTGGTTGGGATACTGGCTCCGGACATATTCCTCCAGGGCGCACTGGGACTTCTCCTGCAAACTTTCCACATGGGCCACATCTGAGAGGCCACAAGCATCTGGGAAGGGGGGGAAAGCAAATAAACATTAATAAAGTGTAACCCTAAAGTGTTTCTCTCACGAGCAGTTTTTTTTTTTCTTTCCCCCACTGTGGTGATATATAGTGGCGGAAATTGATAGCCTGTCACATTTGGGAAAAAAAGCAATTATTTTAGGAAATTATTCTCATGCCATTATATGTAAAAGTGGAGTTTAAATGCCTGGAGGCTTGTTTACATAAATAAATAGTGCAGATATTTTTCAGTGTGTGAGAATAATTCAATAATAGGAATGCGCTTGGCGAATAATCACCACACCACAATTAAAAAAATGCATTATTATAACAAGTTTTTTTTGCTTTAACAATTAAATATAATTTTATTTAAATATATATAAATATGCAGATGAAATAAAGGCAACTCTTGAACTCTGTGTCAAGAAGCAAAATGTGAGTGTGTGAATTCGGTGTTCCTCCTTTTTATCGCTACCATAACCTCGGTTATTTCCCTCGATAAAGCCACTTAAAAGTGAACTAAATAATTAAGCATATTCATAGCTAAAGACTGTGTTTGAGATGGGCCTGTCTTTCACAGTCAGAGGCAGAGCGAGGAGGAAAAGAAGAGCAGGAGAGGGGGGGGAGGGAAAGACAGGGAGACCTACTGACCTTTAGTGAGCAGAGATTTAGCTTGGAAAAAAGGGCCCATAGCCTACGGAGTTGCCGTCATACTATACCACCAGAGACGCATAATCACTATCTATGCTGCTGCTGCATGTGGGCGGCAGCTGATTATGTGCCAAAAAACGCTTGTACGCGCATTGGTTAAGTTTGTAAAGTTTATGCATGACAACAACTAAACCACCAAAGTAGCAAAGGCGTGTCATTCAAGCTACAACACACAGCTCATGTTCGAGCCTCCGGGACTCAGGTATGGAGGAGACAAATTAAGCCATCGTGGCCCCATAAAGGCTTCATAATAAAATTCAATGACCTGAAATGTGATTTTTTTTCTTGTGTGTGTGAATAGGCTAACAAACCATCAGGAGAACAATAGTGAGCTGCTACAGCTACATGGAATACAGAGGCTGATGGCTTGCAGGTATGATATCATTTCAAAGACATGCGGTGAAACCTTGTAAATCTCTACCACGCTGATTTTTTTTCTTTTATTATAATTATTATTAATATTATTTCCCGCCCTTTGCTTGGTGGAGCTAATGTAACAAAATAGCTGGGAAGTTTGGGTCACGACCTAGATCTGGAGCAAGTCCAGAGACGCCTTGGATCCTACTAAGGCGCAGAGAATATTTCAGCAAATAAAAATTAAAGCCGCCCCTCCTGTCACTGCTCCATATCACACGATACTGTTTGATTCTGACATATTTGCAATTACAGGGTTGTGCATTTGGGTCCCTGCATGCTTTTGTCTCGGACATGTCTGTCCCCTAAATGACACGAGATCGCTGGAACCTGCGCTTTGCTTTTTACTGTGTGCAAATGGGACATTAGGCTTGTCTTGCTTTTTCTTTTTTTTTCTATTCCCCTCCCCCTCGGAGCCTGACATCATTTATATCTGTCATTCCCTACAAACAAGACGTGGGGTATACACACATTGATAAATGGCGGAATAAAAAAAAAAATCAAAGTGTAGCAATGCATGTGCAAGCTACTGGATTCTCCAAAAGTGTGTTGTGATGCTTGGGGTAATTATTGTGAAGTTATTGCTTTTTTAAAAAAACAAAACAAAACTGGGGATTATGTTTTAATATTTCAGCCACTCTCCTCTGTTTTGTTGTCAGAATATTTTTTATAAATCCCCTGCTTTGTCATACCACTATCTCCACATTAGCCCTGAGTGTGTGTCTGATAAATCAGCTGATTAATCAGGTGCTTTTATAATTTAGCAGCCTGAAGCCTATGAGAAAGCCCTTGACCATGAAGGCAGCATAGGTGGACGTTTAAGCAAAGGGGGTCATCTAAGACAAGCAACAACCTCTACAGCCAGTGTGGATATATTTAGGTCAGCGTTGATTTAGCTGATGTCAGTGAGCATGTTAGTGACATTCACACACACAGACTGAACTTGGAGTGTGCCAGCCTATTGTCTTACCTGTGGTGAAGAGCACAATTGCCTTTAAGCAGCTATATTCAGCAGAGTCAACGTGCAAAGCTTTGAGCTTTTCCACTTGTTCTTGAAAGATCCTAATGTGGTCCATAAAGGCCACCACTCTGTCCGCGGACATGGGGGAGGCGTGAAGGCCAGCCGCCGCCAGGAGAGGAGCCACATGCAGGGGCATGGAGCACTGCGCGGCGTTGAGCACAAATAACTCACTCCACGTCAACCTCAGCAGAGCCACCTGGTCTGTGATCTGAAGGTCTGGAAAGAAGGGAATATTCCTGGCCCACTCCACGGCGCTGAAGAGCATCCTGGCTGCTAGTTCACAAATGTTCTCGATGCCCATTATGTTGTTGGGTTGCATGCACTGACTGCCATACCGGGACGTCGGGTAGGGCTCCGCTCTCAACAGAAGAGAGATATATCCGGATAAGTAGGAATGGCAGTGCAGTGGGTCTCCATTTGTCAAGGCGAACTGACCGTGGTGTGGCTGTGTGGGTGGCACCCGTCCCCTTTGCACGGCTGCAGTAAAAAGAGAAACTACAGATATTGAAGCCTGAATTCTACAAATCATCACACAATAACACTGTGAACACACAGACACACACAATACACACACACACACACTGCTGTCATATATTGTACATTTCAACTGACCACTCATTAAAAAGCTTACACCTTAAGAAAATAAATGACACACAGCATGTTTGCCATGTAACATCATAACACACACACACACACACACACACACACACACACACACACATACACACACGCACGCACACACACACACCCACACACACACATTGTGATAATGCATAGGAGTTTATAAAGCATGGATAACAATGAGGCTGTGGTGAGACAAATCATGTGCTGGAGCAGCAGAGGTGCGCTTTAAACACCACAACACATGCATATGTCCAGCTTTAAAATGATGTTATTCGGCAACAGCAACATGAGCTGGCTGTGAAGGAACACAAAGAGGGCAAGGGAGACCTTGCATGTTTAACCCTTAACCTACTTAGCAATTCATCTCGTTTTACCATACATGCAGGGCCTATTTTCGACTAATATTCAGATAAATTCTCACGGCTACACCGAGGCTATGTGTGCACAATTCCCTCCGATGTCCAGCTTTAGACACAGTGCACAAGACATGCGGGATAGATGTGGAGATGTAGCCTGAACACGCTATCTCTTAATTCGATACTCGCCATAATAGCGCAGGAGGCTATATTGTATCATATTCAGCACAGATGTATCCCCCACGGCTCGTGGCTTTATCTAAATATAAATTCGATAGCCCAAGCGTATAGCCAGGGCTCGGATCTTATTTGTGAAATGCATTGCTATAATGCGCTGGAGCTGCATACTATAATACAACGGCTAAAAGGAAGATCCGGCGAGCCCCGTCTCCACCACAGCAGAGAGCGGCTCCATGGCGTGCTCCTGCCGCACAGCCTGGGAGGGAAGAGTCGGGAGAGAGCACAGACTATGGGGGCGACATAGGATGGTTTTCATGTCTGGAAAAGCCTAAAAGCACAAACACACACATGAATAAGAAAACAAAAAGTCCCAATACCTTCCCGTCTCATGCCGACTTTGAGGCATTTTTTGAGGCGGCAGTACTGACACTGATTGCGGTGGTGTTGGTCGATTGGACAATTCCTGTTGGCACGGCATGTGTAAGTGAGGTTCCGTCGTACGCTCCGTTTGAAGAAGCTTTTGCACCCCTCGCAAGTAAACTGGCCATAGTGTTTGCCACTGGATTTATCCCCACAGACCACACATTCAATGTGCTGTGGCTGTTTCTCCGACTGCTGCGTCGTCTGGTTCGTCGGCGTGGACTGTGTGTTGTTCGGGGGTCCTTGGACCGGAGTCTGAGGGGTCGGAGGGGCGACCTGAGAGGCTGTCAGATTCAACTGGCCTGGTTGAGGGGTGGGAAGAGATAGTCCTCCTTGGGTTTGCGAGGAAAGGGTGCCTTGGGTGTCAGCCACATCGTCCTGGGAGCCTCTCCACACTACCATTGCCATATCTATCAGTCAACGTAAAGAAACTTTTTGTCTGCCGTTTTGGTGTCGCGGTGGAGAATGTCTCAAGGAAACGCGGTAAACTGTGATTAACAGCCGGACACACAAAATGTCAAATCTAGCCTACGTTGAATCCACTCAGAATCTCCCGAAAACTGTCGATTTATTGCTCTTGGAGACGTTGCGAAGCACGTTTTCAAAACTGATGCGATGGCGAGCTGAGTCGCTGCCTTGCGCTTAAAGGCCAAGTCCAGGGGCGCTTACAGTCAGCCATCCAGTACACCCATCAATGGGAAATGTAGGCTAAATATTAAAAATAATCAACCGAGGTAGCATGGACTATTCAGTGAATGATGGAGCAGGGTTGGTGAGACCGTGCCTGCAGCAGCAGAAAACAATTGGTGAGCACACTGTAGCAGCTACTATCAAGTTCCAGCACAAGTCTTGAAGAAAATCACCAACTGGGTAAAAAAAAATGCGTCTTCTTCCTTTTCTTCTTGTGAGGTAGCGCCAGCAAGCGCGCAGCTGAAGCCAATGTTTTTTTGGAGAGCCTGGAATATGAAGACAACTCTTCCCCCAAAAAAAGCGAAAGCACCAAAAAACAAAAAAACAAAAAAACAAAGATCACAACCTACAAACCTCCTCCGTGCACTGAAAAATAATAGGAAAAAGGAGTAGAGAATCAAAGTGATCAAATATGTTAAAAAGGCGGAGGTTAGGAAGTGATTTGCGATTGGTAGGAGCCGGGCTGGCAGAATGCTTTCTCTCTGATCAGCTCACTGAGCTCTCTATATAGTGAACTTTGACACGACTGCTGCAACTTAGCACACGTTACCATGGAGATCAGCTGCCATATAAGGAAGGAGAGTGTGTTTGACTGGTCAGAGCTCAGGGACCTCCCCCTGAACCCCATTGGCTAGTCGGCACTTGTGCTACTTGGTACCTTGCCAGAGCCAGCATGGAGGTCGAGAGGGCCGCTTGGTCCTAAAAAGAGACGATTTTCGGAAAGAGGAATCATTTCTAGTCACTCAAATCGCCCAGACTATAGAATATACTCACATTTCCCCGGCAAAGCTTTAGCAATTGCATGAAGAAAACACAAAATCATAGTACAATTTTTATATCCAAGGATTGCCTTATAGCAGAAATATCCACAGAGATGATCTCCTCGAGACACAGGTGCACCTTCTGGACATGATCTGTGCTCATTACTATAAAACTGTCAATCTATTGTGCCCTAATCTTCATCCTTTAGGTATGTGCACACAGAATTCACCACCCAGCAAACACACAGGAATAAAAATAAAGCACAAAATATGACAGTCTAAATGAAAATTACCATTATTTAGGATAATTGCAAATAAAACAACACATGAGGTCATATTTGAGTGATGCACATGCATACAGTAAAGCCACATGCTGGAAAAGGGTCACACTCATAACACCGTGCCGCCTGCATTTCCTCATTTTTCCTCCAACTTCCCTATATTTGCACAGGCTACTGCACCTATTAGCGCTTCTAATCGCACCAGGTACCATTCATCACAATCCACACCTCTTATAAAAATGTTATGATAGGCTACTGACATCATCTGGACACCCGCTGCAGCCTGCTAATCCCTCCCGGCCGCAAATACCCCCCCCCCCAACACATCAGGTCAGAGAGGCCAAATCTGGGTCTCAAAAGTCAGAGCTTTTTTTTTTCTTCTTTATGTGGTCAAAACGTGAAATGACCACAGCTGTAAATAAGGGACTACATTTAAAAACGTCTCTAAGGGTCAAAGGCCGTGCCCTTCACATTAAGGTTAGGATGAAAGTGAAGTCCTGATAAACAGCGCTGTAAAAGCTGTTTTATAATAGCTGTCAGATGTTGCATTATAGTAAAGATAATGTATAGTTTTTGGGAGATGATGGCAAACATAGTGCAGGATGCCGTGCATGTAAAACGGGGTCAGTGGCTGCTCAGAGTTGCAGCCTACCTGGTTAATATTTTGTCAGACTTGTATTTAAACAGCGGTAAAGACTGGTTTACTTAATGCCCCCAGGGCTATCAGAGTTGAACTGCAGGTAAAAACTTCACGGAGCCATACAGATGAACCTATAGCCTGGGCTGTGTGTTAGTCTACAGAGAGAGCAGCACAGGCAGCAGCAGCAGCAGCAGCAGCATGCATTGTCCCAGGATGTATTACAGTATATGGGTGCCCCCTAGCGTATGAAGTTCTCGCTTCAAATAAGATTCAATTTAGAGGAGCCATCCGACACGGAAACTGCTTCAGTCTCTTCTCCCGCATCGACCAAACTAACGAGCACCATTTTAAACTGATGACTGTTTGTTTAAATTCTGTTTTACATGACTTGGACGGCAAAGCTTTGAGAGTTGCCAAAGTTGGATTTACTTTTTGCCACTTCAGGCAGTCCCAGCGGTGGTATTTAGACCAATTATGTCTTTATTCTAAAACAAATGAGCCGATTATATTTTGTCTGCATGACTATTTTGTCGGTTTTATTTACAGAACCCCGTGAAAATGGAGAGTCTGTAAATAAATAACACTCCGAAAAGGTACCCATTTATCGAGGAGCCAGCTCCAAAATGGTAAGTATACATTTTGCACACTTTATTCAGATAAAATCGGCAAAAGTAGCGATGCTTTATTTCTCAGCTTTAAATTAAATGTGGTCAAAATAAGCGGGTAGACTCGTGTGTTGAAATAAAAAACATGTACTGCTGCAGACAGAGCATATAGTAGCGAACATATACGATGTTTCCAGTGCGCATTGCACACGGGCGACTCTGTTAGGCATTTTCGCGTCTATTATCCAAGTGTTAATTTATATGATGCTCACAATAAGCCCAACCACTTCACAAATACCCATTCATAAAGTTATTTGATAGTGATAGAGAGGCAGGAGGCTGTATTCTTATAGTAACAGACCTACCAAATGCATATGTTGCTTCGTCCGTAGCGGGATGCATCTTCTCTCTTATTCAGAATATATTTTGTCTTCTCTTTTTCGACACAGTGCTCAGAATGAAACTGGCAAAGCTTCCTCTCCAACAGACCCGGGATCAAACACAAAAAAGGCACGCTGTTTATTGGAAAATTTGCAAATGTCTGATCATGCGAAAACTTTGGAGAGCCGGAACAAACCCAACTGATTCACGTCAATGTGTTGCTGTTGAGCGAGCAGTTTGGAAATATAACGTTGAAGGTGTCTTCCCGAGCTGAATATCATTTGACTTGCCTCTGGAAATGACAAGTAGGCTTTCACAGCAAAGCAGAGATCCTGTGCGCCTTTTCTCTCCTACAGTAATATGGCCAAAACGCGCTCGTACGCCGCTGCTTTGTGTGGGCTAACTGAGGAGAGAGGGAGGGGGTGAAGTCAGAACAGACACCTGTCTTTAAGTGTGGCGAGCAATGCATTGAGACATTCTGCATATTACAAATTATATGGAGATTGCAACTTAAGATGCAATAAGACATGTGATTAGAGCTGCAATTAAAATCTGGCTTGATTTTAATTTTAATTTTCAAATAACCACCCACCAACTAAAACACCAGTGACTATTGTGATATTATTATAATCATTATCATCATTAATTGGCTTTAATTAATATTAATAATTATAATGTAAAATTGGTGCATCTACATTATACAAAATAAAGACACAAGCGTGTAAATAAATAACAACATACCTCTCTTTTTTCACAGCTACACCTCCAGCAATTATACATTACGCAGAGAATACACAGGCCTATATAATGAAATGATAATAGCCTCAATTAACCTCGCGTAAATCTATACTGGGTTGAAAAATTGAACACCTTTTTTTTTTTTTTTTTTTAAACATTTCCACACCAACACAATTGATTTGCTATTAAACACCCCCCTCCCCTCCGAAAGTCTTGTGCTGCAGTTTTTTATTTCCCGGGTTTAAAAGTTTCCTCTGTGTGATTAGTAGTTGTTCTCCCCTTCAAGCAGAGGATAAAAGCACTATATGCTCAGCAAGCCTGCGTGCGCACAACAATAGCGCTGCCCAACGGGAGCAGTATCGATTAAGACGAGACAGAGGATGTCGCCTGCACTAAATATTTACTGATCACACACAAATAGCTGGATCTTTAACGATTTCCCATGCACCGGCTGGGAGAAAGGACTAAATCACTTTATTATTGTTAGTAAAACAAAGCACACGCTCTGGAACACAGGAGTGGAGATGTGCTGATTGGGATAAGTGCAGTTAAATTAATCGATAGTGAGTAGATAATAGTTGAGATTTACGGGCGTGCAAAGAGAAAGCTTTCACTCATGTATCAGGTTAAAACTGACACGTGCACTGCGATTGGTAATTCTTCTTATATGGCAGGACGCGCGCACTGGTCAAAACAGGGGTAGAGGCAACAGATTATAGGCGACAACTATGCAGCTATCGGCGTGAGTAGGGTTAAAAAAATTATAATAATTTAAATTCTTTTAAAAATCATTTGCATAGATAAAGTCAAGAAAATGATGGTTCCTCTGATGGCAAGACATCTCTCTCACACTTGCGTAAAAAGTCAAAAACTGGGATGAAAGTTGACTTTAATCTCATCTCTGCCGTCACCAAGTCCTTCATGGAAGATAGGGGGGATACTGACCCGGAGGTCTCCAAGTTCCCGGCCTGATTAACCCCTGCAGACCCACGCAGGAGCAAATGTTAACCAGGCAAATCAACTTCAAGAGTCTGATTGAATTAGATGACAGTGGAATCAGGACAGAAAATAAATTGTCCCACTTAAATATTTTTTAAAAAAGGGTGAGAAACAGTCTCGATAATTGACTCAATTTAAATTAACATAAAATATTAAAAACGCAGGAATTAATTTCACATAACACAAAAGATGGTTTACTTGTTAACAGGCAACAGGTTTCAGCAACTTTTAATATTCAGAAGTCTCTTTAGCAGCCAAATATGGTTTGTTTCCTGCTTGATAAAGATCACTTGATTGATGGTGGCTGTGCCCCATATGTCAGTTTTATCTGCTGCATTGCATAATATCAATCAGTGCCCTCTGGTAAGGACTGTCTCTTGTCTCTTTATAGCACAGCTTGTTTTTTATGTTGCTTATATGCAAAAATAATAAATAAAAAAGGGGGAAAAAAGGCCAATTAGCCAAATGTGTGCGTGCACATTTGGCTTCATTTAGGTGAAGAATATTTGCTGACATAATTAAAGTTTCAAGAAGTTACTTTGGGAAGAAATATAAGCAAAACGTGAGCTAAATCGTCTATATTTTAGTATTAAAATTTTAATTTTATAAAAGATTTCATAATTGTGTGGGCATAAAATAATGAACTCAAGAGTAGGGATATTTTGAGATAATTTTTTATATATATGTGTGCAATTCTTACAGCATATAGTGTGTTTTAATTCACCTTACCTTCTTTCTCCGTGCTTGCAGAGGTGACTCTTAAGCTTTTACAGACTTTAATGACAAAACTTGTCCTTTAAATTATGTTTTGGTCTTTTTGGCTTCTTAATAATATGTAATTACAGAAAATTGCATTCCATTATCACAATTAACACCCCCTCATTGTAGATATGGTGTGTGTATGTATGCGTTTTGACTGTATGCATGCACATGTAAGTTATATGGAGGCATTTATGAGGAAAAAGGTGTATAACATTTATCTTTGTATGCTTCAGTGTAAGCAGACATACATGTCTGAGATGAGACATAAAGAGTTCATTCAGTGGCGTAGATCACTTTCTCTCTGTCTGCATGCCCCAAGGGCCGCTATCTAAAAAGGCAATAGATCCCAGATAGCTCACTGTGTTCAATTTGCCAATGATAGATTATAGTGCCAATTTAAACAGATAGGGATCAATTTGTCTCAATGATCACTCTTTAGGCTGACTGCCAGCATGCTCTTAATGTATTTGTAAATGCTGGTTGTCTGAATTGCGGCTGTTAAAGTGATCAGAAGTGTAGAATGGAGAGATGAGATGAGAAATGGTAAATGATGTGTTGTTTTGGCTGCTAAAGACTGCACTGATGGAGCATGCGTGATCATTACTTGAGGCAGCAGCAGCATTGTAGTAGCAGTGACCAGAAGGTCAATGGTTTAACTCCAAGGACTCGCTGGGAAAGTCTGGGTGTGGGGAATTGTGTGATAAGTGCTCTCTAACCCTCAGGAACTACTGCTGAAGTACCCTTCGGCAAAGCAGCTTAAACCCCATCTGTCCCAGTGGAGCTGCACAGCGACCGGCAGGACAAGACTGCGGTTGTAACGGGCACTTGTGAGATGTGTCTCTTTGAGTGTGACCTACCCTCCCTTTTCTTTTTAAAAGAGGGAGAGTGGGCAGTCCACTCGCCTCACACTTTTTTTTTTTCATGTACTCAGACAGTGAAAAAAGTTTGGGAGAAGACACAAGAGAGAAAGCTGTGGCAGCATTCAGTCCTGAGCCAGACACGGTTCACATGTGGCCCCAAAGGCAGCAGACGGTGTATTGAATTACTGTAACTCAAGGTGTAATGTGGTAGCAGTGTGGGATATGTAAGAATTACACAAACGGATGTAGAGGAGGCTTACTGCAGCTTCAGCTTTCTATTACAGCTATAAAATGTTCAACTGTGTGCTTTATTTTCTTAAATTTCACCTATAACTAATCACAAGTTAAAATGGCAGCCACACTTTCTGTAGCGATCACAAGTGTCTAATTATCATTAGATTTACCAATTATATCAAACTGCCATCATCATGTGAACACCTCATATCTCTCCGTTTTGTGATTTTCATGTGTTAATTTCCATTTAAGACGTACATGGTTTGTAGTGCGAGGAGGAAACACTTCAAACAGCGTTGGATAAACTCATAATTCCATGTTGGTAAACTTCAAACCGTAGCTGCGTTTCTTATGTGCTGTGTATAATTGCAATTTGCAGTGTCACACCTGCCACATCTATGACTAATAAAGTGTTAAAACATCACATGAGCTGTGTTTTAACTGATTTTCATTATACAGCACCTATGTTGTACACTTGCATTTCAAGAATAGATGTATTTTCCAGTTTTACAGTTGACTGTAAGTGTGTAAATAAAGCTTTCTGTCTTTCACTGGAAGTACTGTTTCAACTGTATGAGACATGCAGATCTGTAATGATAGGTTGGGAACACTTTGTTAAATCATTCTCTATATAAGTCAGACTTTGGCTTCACTGTTTCTGCAGGATATCTAGATATATATATAAAAAAAATTACACTGGATTTAGGAAAACCCCTTTGCAAATAAGAACGTGACAGTCTGCACTGTGTGATGATAGCATCTTTCTGCGGTGGAAATGTGAAAATTTGTGGAGAGGTTGTTAAGAGTACGATACTCACATTTCCTGAGATGGAAACATAGCTGTAGTTAACACTAAAATTAACAACAGTAACACATTATATCAGGCACTTCCACCACTCCCAAGCCTAAAGACTGCAGGCTGAGAAATCAATCAAGCTGAAATGTTTAACACGAGAATGCATCTCTCTGTGAAAGTGCTGCAGACATAATCTGCACAACCACCAACGAAACCAGCAGCCTGTGAATATTGACGACATTAACTACACCTCCACTTCCGCAGGTACTGGTTCAACATTTGTGAATGGAACGTAGCAAATATTGCCATTTGGGGGGAGGGGGTTTCAATCACACAAATCCACATGTGATCAATGGTCCTTGTGAAGTGATGGAGGGAATAAAAAGGGAATGGGGTTTGATAAGACCTGCAATGACTCCCAATGAAAAAGGGGAAGATTTTCTTGGTGCGAGGATGACCTCAAGGGGGAAAAGCCATTTAAAAAAAAAAAAGGAATTACTTATTCACAGGATCCTGGTTACTTTTCATATGAGGATACGCAGGAGCTGCTTGTAGAGCTCACACCACCAGAGTCAATACTCCCAGGATGATGTCATCAGAGTCAAATCTTAGACTTGCACCGCTGACAATAAATTGAGAGGGGATTTGTGGACATGTGATAGTGCCCAGAGGTTAGAGGAAGACATGACTTAATGTGCTCTCAGATACATGCAGGAGTGACCAGTGTTTATTTGTAATGTACCAGTTTATGAGTCCTGCTAATAAACTAGTCAGTAAGGCAATCATTGTAAACTTATATAAACCTTTTGTCTGTTTGTGTGTCATATTTTACTATGTTTATTAAGTGTACACTCACCAACACTTAAATCTTACAGTATATCATGCAACACCTCATAAACAATGCAGTCAATTTTAATCTATTTAGTCTCTAAAATTGTGCAGCTATAGCAGATTATTCTATCACCAAATTTGAAAATGTTATCCATGTATGTTAAAGCAAATCAGGATGGTAACTGCGTACTTTGTGTGGTGTCACACCAGTGCAGAGGTCAACAAAGACCACACAAGGAATAAGTATTCAAGGCTGTGCCGTAGTGAGCTGTCAAAATAAAATGCTGCACTGCTGTAATGTGAAGCTGACTTAAAAGTGAATATCTATGCACATTTTTTTCCCATAAAGTGTGACTCTATATCATCGTCTTTGAAGCTGCTCTTCACATCACTGCAGCTTAAAGCAGCCACAGCCTTTGGTTTCCATCAATAAGGGATCCATGTTGGTTTAATGTAAAGACATTAAGAGGAGGTGTAACCGACCCTCCTCCCTGGCAACACAATAACACACCTGGGCATGTGTGCATACCGCCTCCCTCTGTCACATAAGAACAGTAACAACATGGGCATGAGACTGAATAAATAGATAAAGACATAATTTTCTTCCAAGATGGCTCCTTGACCCGACAAGTCATGGCTTTAATTATCAGACTTTTGAATAAGGTGGCAGGCCCAGGTTGTGATGATTTATTATTTAGATACACGCCACTGTGCTCGTTATCAAGGTGAAAATTCACAAAAATATAAAATGCTCATACAGTAAACCTGTTTGTTTTCTCCACTTCTTGTCACACACAGCATCAGTGCTGTTTAAGTGCAATGGCAGCATATTTTGTTGGATTTAAGCAGCAATAAACTCCTCACGCAGTCACCCTGCACATTTCATTAAGAGCCTGCACAGTGGCATATATTTGTGATATAAGCTGAACCCGTTGTTCAACAGGTTCTGCACACACTAAAACACAAAAAAGAAGAAATGCCAATTTGGAAGACAGGCCATCGACACCCAAGGCAATTAAAAAATGTGAACCCACAGAAAACACTTGTGGCTGATTTAGCTCTGGTGAGTCACATTCAAAGAATTACATCTGTTTGTGGATCAATCGACAGGCGTAACAGAGCTGTAAACAATAATGGTGGCTGCGGAGCGCTGTCTGTGCAACCATGGCATCTGGCAAAGACAAACTGGAAGGCATTAAGGCAAACAAAGAACAAAAATGAACTTATTAGCTAAGTGTAAACACTAGCAAGGGAAGACCTACTGGATGATCACCACTGTCTTTGTACTAAAAAAAAAGCTATAAACTGGTGTAATTTCCATGACAACAGCTGGCACAGGAGTATGTGCCCTTTGGCAAAAATCGTCAAAAAGAGGGTGGCCACACATGTCTCGTGCTGTCTGAAGTTGAGAAGCCTCATCTGGCTTGCAAAGGGAAAATATCAGAAGGGGAGAAAAAACAACACAAATCTTCAGTTGATGCCAATTAAATGATTATTTTTAGTAAAGAGAGGCTCGGGGCAGCGGCGTACTGGTGCTGAGGTGGTGGATACATGGTGAGCAATCCACATTTCAGTCCTCTCATGGCTTTAAAATTCCTCTCTTACTCTCACACCTCGTTTTATATGAAAGTGCCGTCTTTTAATAAGGAAACATGTTTTTTAATGGATTTACCTCATTAAGGAAGCGTATGAAAAGACTAGGCAATCTAATGGTTTGTCCATTTAGTCTAATTTGGTGTTAGGTTGATACTGCAGGTTAGTGCAGTGCACTGTGCCCTGCAGCAGCAGCAGCAGCAGCAGCAGCAGCAGCAGCTGTGTTACTCCTCAGTTTACTATGATATAGTTTGCTTTGGAAAATACAGTAAGCATATTAAAACTATGTGTTCAGTTTGATCTTAACATTAAAAATAATCATACTTAACATAATTAATGTTAACATATTGATCAGGCATGCACTTTGTTCACGTGTTGCATGTTTGTATTCACTGACACGTGCACTTTGGTATACACTGTATGTACAGTAGATACACCCACACAGTGACTCACCTACTGGCTTACAGTTGCTGCAACTCAACCAAAGATATTCCACTGCTTCAATAATCTGCAGTCTGATCATTTTTCAGCCATAAAGCCATTAACTATAATGGTTAAGGTAATAATCTCTCACACAGCTTATTCCAGAGGAGGATTTATAGCTTTTCAGATCATTAGACTGCTACAGAGTGTTAACTAACACTAACTTCTGGCTCCTGTTTTGATCCAGATTTTCCTCTATGAAATGAAACATTAGTAAAGCTCAGCTGGTGTTAAAAAAAAAAAAAAAAAGGTGTGACTGATCTCTTCCAAGAAAAATACAGTGGGGGACAAATCTGTGCAGTCAGGTTGTATAACTGACATGGCAGTGAGCCCACAATGCAAGGATTAGGTCCTCTGGAGGAAAAACTTTTGAAGCAAGATGGAAACATTGGCTCAAATAGCAGGTTTGTGTCACTTATGAGAAGTCATTACATGAACGTTAAAATATTTGTCTGGAAGCGCAGGAGGTTAAACCAATATGCCAGACACTTGACACACAGGTGAAGTTTGCTTTTATTTTGTTTTTCAGTTGTGAACAAATCAGTATATGTAGCACATGTATAATCATTAATGGCAGCAGGTTATAATGAAGCACTGGTGTGAAATCATTACCAAGGTGAATTCAGATCAATAAATATTAATAAAACATCTTTTCTATGCCTGTGCCTGTGTTATTTATGTGCTGTTTGCCATTCAAAAACTAGCACTGGTGTGACACTTGCCACCTTTCTCATTTAATACCTCTGTTTACTTCTGGACTCGCTCCATCCAAATTCAACTGTAGTTTTAAAAAAGTGGTGTCGGCACTTTAATGCACAAAGAAAGCTACAGTTTGTTTAAATACCACATTGTTTGCAGCCCAAGGTGAAAATAATACCATAAACTATAAGGCCGCCCATAATAATATGGGTTCACATATCCAGGCTGTGAGGGGGGGAAAAAAAAAAAAAAAAAAGTAAGGCCCATTTCATCAAGCTAATTGCCTGTTTGTGAGAGGGAGCAAACTTTTCTACCACCACTCTATTACGGAGGCTCTTTCTTAATCATAAATAGAGCCCTTGTATCCCAGAGGGACTTGCTATTCTAATTTACAATTGAACTAAAGACCAAAGCTATCAATCTTTCACAGACACTTTATTTCTGCCCCCCTTCTCTCTTGTAATTGTGGTGACATAACCATAAACAACAGAGAAAAGGCTGCTGTGACTGATCTGTGGAAATGACAGCATTAACACATGAGCTGCACATAAGCACTCCCATCCGCCATGCGCGTGGTCGTGAGCACACAAACACACACACATGGGAACGCACATCAAGGTGGAATGAATAGTCAGGGCAAATTTAAATTGTTTTATCATGGCGTCTTCTTGGCACATAAGGGTTTTAAGGCTTAATGAATTTTACTGGTGTAAATCAAAATAATGCCAAACACAAAGGTTTTGGGGAAACTGTGCAGACGCAGATACTCTTAAATAAATATTGGTGACACTTTCTTATTATAGAGGGTTTATCAGTGGCAACTACCAACATTATTTAGGGTTAATATATCAATTTCTAATGCTTTGTAAATCAGTTACTAGCCATTAATAAAATGGAAACAAGTGTTTACCTTTGCACATTAACGTTAGCTTGGTAGCTAGCTTAATGCTACCTTAACAGTGGATTTACTACACGGTTAACAACAAGTTTACAATGTGTACGGTGAGAAAGACACAATACTAACCAGCAAGTTCAGAGTCTGTGTGTTTGCTCCAAAAAATGAGCGCTTCTGTCTTTGTTGTGATCGTACAACTCGGGGACAGTAGCTAAAGGAGAGGCATGACAACCAGGGCCTTTCTGAACAGTTCAGAGATTTTAAATTAGAAGCAGTCGGAGTGGTCGCCCAACAAAGCCAGAACTCTCAGGGAAAAAAACCCCAAAACACTATGTGGACACAGGCCCAAAAGCTTGTTAATCTAATAATGGCTCACGTTTCTTACCTTCTCAAAAAAGCCATAAATTCTCTAGTTATAAATGATACTTAAGTCATCGTAAGGGTCACAAGTTTCTCACTGACTAATAATCCATCCAATCTGTAATTAATAACTTGTTAATGAATGGATTTTGTTCCAGGAGGTGAGGGGTCTGATGGTCTTTCTGATAAATTAAAAGCTCACTAAAAGGGCAAAGTGTCATGTTGGAGGAGTTTATCCTCCTCAGCCAGAAAGATATTTCACAACCTGACACCCCAAACTATGTTTTGCCTTATATCTGATCTGTAAAGCATCAGTAAATAAATTATTAAACATTAATGAAACTGTTAGTTCCAACTTAAACCCACTTTATAAAAGGTGCCGTCTCAGAAAGTGGTCTAATATATCATGTTACATTCTTTGACGTAAATCCGCAGCCCAGTGTATACAACAAGGAGAGGAACATGTCTTGACAGCTTCACTTCTTCAACAAAGCACTGCCAAGGTCTCATGCTGTCAGCGTGTTGCTGTAGAGCCTCGGACACATTCCTGCTTGCAACGGCAGCGGTGCAGTGTCACCACCGCTGCACCATGCCTCCGTGATGCCTTTAATGATGAGTCTTTTCGTTAATGAGTTAATGCAAAAACTCTCAATGTCATCTCAAAGATAAGAGGGGAGAAAGCGGTGCATTGTACACATAATGACAGGCTCCCTGCCTGCCCCTGAGATGTCACGGGTCAGCCATGTTAAGAATGTGTGTGCCCAATCATCCGCTGATCTTTATCTGCTGGGCCTGCAGCTAACCATGACATGGGCCCAATCAGGGGTGCTGATGAATGGACAAAGGGGCCCTTGAATTGTTGAAGCTGCCACATGACTGCTTCTCTACTAAATCATGATGACATTAGCAATCAATATACCAATTACTGAACAAGATATTAAACATGTTGGGCAAAGCAACGATCTTTGCAAACTATTTACTGTACATTTCAAAGATTTGTGTTTTTTCAAGTTTTGTGGGAATCATAACGTCACCAACAAGTGCTGATTTACAACCTTTTAAAGTGATGTTTACAAGACTATTTCATGGTTAAAATGACAGATTTTAACAAACAGCCATAAACAAATTGTTTAGAAAATGCTAATCTAATGTTTAAAATCATAAATTGGTTTCATGACACCTAGCTGAACAAGACAGTCCAAGCCACATTCACCCATGCACTCAAATACAAAGAGGACTATTGATGATTAAAGTGAGTTTGTGATTCAATCTACATCTATTTCTGCCTTTTAACACAGCCCAACAGTGACTGATGTACAAAGTAACAAATTAGGACCATAGATGGCTTTGGATAGCACAATGAGGTGGAATATAAAAGGTTGAAGAGATAAATTCCAGCCGTCACTGACATCATAAAACCTGACAAATTGTAATAACGGACTGTGTAATCCACACCACTGTCATTCTCATCTCTTCAAGCTCTCCCTGACACAGTTATAGTCTCGGCTTCAAGTCCGCAGCCAAGTTTAGACAAAAAGCCTCATCCGGTCCAGTGGCATTTGTCTTGTTCTGCATTATCTGAAATCAAATGCTCTATTCCACTCCCACCGTTCCATATAGAACAATCAGTCCGGCCCTAATGTGGGAATGTCTGTAATCCTCACAAAAGGACGCTGACATTTATACCCAGCAGAAATGAATTAGACGGGGCCTGGATTCCTCCAGTGGCTTTGTGCATGGTACACTAGACTGGGTGGATAGATAATGACACTTTATTACAGGGTCATTATGGCAGGTAGCTCTCAACGATGAAAAGGCAGATCCAGTCAGCATGGACAGCTGTGAGACAGGTGACCCAGCATGTTAACAAATATGGCAAATGGGCATTATGGGACTAATGAATTCAAAAGAAGCTTGGGGGAAAGATCAACATAATAGCTGGGCCCATCTGAGGACTGCCAAGAAAGATACGCATCTTAAGGCTGGTTTAAGGAACTATTTTCAACTATTGTGACCTCGCTTTCCCACAGTGTTGGAAGATGAGAAGTGGAAGAATCACAAATATTATGAATGGAGTGTTACACATGCTTCATAACTAAGCTGCTTAGATTTAGTGATGTCTTTGTCTCTGGTATCCATTTCCATGTTGGATTATGATTATCAAATTGGCAGGTAGTTGATACTTTGTCCTCATAGTGCTGTTGCTGTCTTTATCCTGTTTGGGTTTACTGCCTGTACTTAGACCTGACTGAACAAAACAAGTAAGCAAGTGCAAATTACAAAGCCAAAAAAGTTTGATGCACCAGTTTGATTTTCTTGACCCTTTCCAATTTCTGATTTTTTAAAAGTCTGACATGCCAATTTCGATTTTCTTTCTATACGATACAATACGATACGATACGATACGATATGATACTTTACAATACAGTATACTTTATTGTCCCTGTAGGGAAATTCGTCTTGGACTAAGAAGCTGCACAAATATTGCTGCCTCACAATAACAGTCCAGTAGAAATCAGTCATTCATGTACTGCGCATAATGCCAGCACACTACACAGCACCATGAGCTAAGCACAACACAACCCCAAAAGCATCAAGCAACATTATTTAAAACCTTAATTGAAGTTGGCACAAATTGGTTTTTTTTTGTTTTTTTTTTTAACATTTCAGTTTAATATCAGTGTCCCATTAAGCAACCACAAAATGTATTACCTCCTAACTTTTAGAAAACCTAGTTCAAAAAATCAGGTTACCATTTCATTTCCTTTCAATCACTAGCATTAAAAAGTTTAGCTACTATGGAATGAACTAAGAAATCTAACAAAAGGACCTAGTAAACTACCAAACTAGGTAGGGCCACCCAACTCTTTGTTTTTATTTAACTACACCCCCTGGAATATGGTGCTAATGGTTTTAGCATTTACCATTCACTTATATGAAACTGTTAGCATTAGCTTTTCTATGGGAAACTTTTGAGCTTATTATCAACTACCCCAGTAACATTAGTCTGCTAGTTATCTTGACTAATGGGCTAACTAGCAGAGTCGGGCAGACCACCCATATTTGTGTTTTTATATATCCCGAACTAAGAAGCTAAGTGTTTTGGCATCTTCCATCTACTTACATGAAACAGTTAGCATTAGCTTAGCTACGCCACAATTTTGAGCTACTTATCAACTATGTGATTGATAGATTTAAGTGGTGTACCCCAGTCTGCTAGTTAGCTTAAAACAGTACATTTTAATACCATGTGCAGTATGCATGTGAATAAATTACAACTTGTGTAGATGGTTACAGCGGCTCTGACAATAGACAGTTACTGTCTGCGCTGCTGTTTGTGAACTGAAACACTGTGCCGTGCATGCATGTAAATATCATTGGCAAAGAATATGAGACCGTCCAGTCATGCTGAAAATCGTCTGATTCCGGTCACCAGCAGATCGATCTGTGCACCTCTAATTCCTACACAGCTCAGTGAACGTATTAATACAATACACTGGATCAATACAATCATATCGCAACCTTTACAATGGATGTATTGATTATAACTGATCTATTGTCACCCCTCCAGGGCAGGATGTGCTGCAGTAGGCTACTCATGGTCACCACTGTAAATGACATCAGGCCAAGATAGAGGTAATCAATATGAACTGAAGCAATGATGTTACCTTGCCAAATTCAAGTTTAACACTGTGCTAAAGGGCTGTAGAGCATTTTATGTGGATCTCACTCTGTACAATCTAACATCTGCTAATTTACTGTAGGAACCTGCCAGGTCCAGAGTCTAACTTGGCTGTTACTTTGAGGTAAGACATATTATTCCTCCACAAGGTTTTCCTCCAAAATCTAGGTCTAAAGTGACATAACATTTCTAACAAACATCTCTTATGCGTCTCACTGAATATAATGAAGCCCAAGAAATAAATGATGTGTTAAATATTTATCACAAGTCAAACTCCAGTGCAAAGTGAAATGTAAAAATGGCCACATCTGCATCTGCTCTATTCCAACCACTCACATGGGGTCAGGTTGCTGTTGGTATATCGATACTACTTACAGAACTTGGATGTTCATCCTGTTCTTTTGTCACTGTGCCAAACGTTTACCCAATGAGATCAGTCGAGGTGGCTGCAAATCCTATAACATGAGATTAGCCCTTTTGACTTCACAGACAAGATAATGACATTAGCTAATGTATGAACAATAGAATACCTCAGTGTGCATTCTGATACCTCACCGAGACAGACACATGAGCACTTTGTTCTGGATTCAACCAGTTTGCTTTGAATTCACTGTCTCCACCTGATCAGCTAAAGGCATTCGTCACCACCTCCATCTAATATGCAACCTGTTTTTCAGGGCAAATTAAAAACAAAGGCTTGTTTGTCCTGCGGACTGTATTAGTGACAGTCTATCTTCTGGTGTGAATTTCTTAAAAGTGCTCACCGCAGCAAGTGATTCTCATCACGTACAGTATGTGCTATTAGTGGGTCACACTTGATGCACAAGCGGTTTAACACTGTACCCTGTAAATAGATGTTAACCTGACAATGGCAGGACTAATCAGATGCTGCCAGCTCCTTCGCCTCCAGTTTGTTCTCTGTCCTGAACTGATGCTGTGTTGAGGAAAAGCCAAAACAGCCACAAGTTGTTGCTCTAATGTGTTCAACTGGGACCTTGGGGACATTTTTGACCGCAGAACATGTGGCAAGCAGTCAAAGATGAGATTTGGTCCAACAGTGGCCCCCATGTGTAGCGTATACAAACAAGTGCTGGTTCACCATGGTGGACTTCTTGATTTTTTTCATTGTAAAGACGTTAAAGAAGGGAATTCCAACAACAAATCAAACTTTTGGAGTTCATTTTTCACATGGAAATGCAATTATTTTATATTTTCTCCAGGTCTTCAAGGGGTTACATTTCCATCAAAAATTCAAATGAATGACAGAAACATCTTAAGGCATGTTAGACAGCATGAGGACTTGATTCAGTCCAAGTTATTTGACAGACAGTTTGATTCGTTCAGCTGGATAACAGCAAAGATTGTTTAACAGCCTTGGATCCCTTTGAGAAGTGTCTACATCTTGTAGCTACAAAACGCACATGTATCTGCCAATGATTTACTTCAATGGAAATGGACAAAAATGAAACTGTGATAGCCTCATAATGCAATTACACATCATAACCTTATGTGAATGAGGGAGGGCATTGCTTTAACATGATATTATCACACAACAATTAGAAATAGAGACCAGAGGGAAGGTTCAAAGCACAGCCAAGGGTGAAAGTCCCTCAGCCAGTGAACTTTGTGACCTGTGGGCTTTCCATGTGACCCCACCAATAAGAAATGCCTTAGGTAATTTAAATCAAGTGGAGGTGTGTCACTTTCAAACAGACTCAGCTGAATAGCCCTGCCAGAGCAGCACGCAGCTCCCCTGACCAGATGTGTGGGGCTTTTTATTATTACAAGAGAAGGAGAAGCTGATAGTTGCAGGTGCAAGGCTGACATGAGGGCCAGCTTTGCAGGCCTTCATAAAGGGGATATCCATTGCCTGCGTTTAATCAGAGCCAGTGGGACGGGATGGGATTCATTGCTCTTTGATGGAGAGCACTGTTATGAAGATGGACAGTCACTTTGCTCTCTAAGTGAAACCATCGTTTAGCCTCAATTCCCAGAGAAAAGGCCCATTTGTTATCCACAGGGGAGTGCAGCAGGGGTGGTTATGCTAGGTGGAGGCTGCATACATTTTCCACACAGTTACCGTGCATACAATTATGGTCAGAGAAAACTGACTATGCCAAAGCCAACGTGACATACAATACAGACTTTGAATATCTTTTCCTCTTATACCAACAGAGTGAAGCTTCAGCACAAACACACACACACACACACACACACACCTGTGAATGATCCGTGTGTGGCTGTGCACGTGTGCATGCATGCTCACTCACGTGTGTTTATCTACTGTAGGTTACATGTACACCTAGTCATAGTGCAACTGTGTGCTTTCAGTTTAAACAAGAAGCTGTGCGTGAAATTATCCAACACCATTGCTGTAAAGGAACATCAGTCAGTATTGGATTAATCTGCAACCCCCCCGAATGAGATCTGTGACAAAGTTTTTTAGTTTTTAATGTCTATTAATTAAATGCTTTCTAGAATATCTGCGCAGTGCAACTATGGCATGTTAAAGGTTAGGCTGGGAGACGAGAGATCGAGGTCATGGCGTATAAGCTATGGTCAGGGTATGGTTAGGGTTAGGCAACTCAATCACTTGGTTAAAATACGGCAAGATCAAGGTTAGAGTTAATAAAAGGTGAACATTAATTCAGGGTTCTTACTGTTCTCAAATTAGTGTAAAAGTTATGAAATCAGACTAATGTTTCCATGACTGGAAATGGTTTGGAATTAATGTTAACAAATGTTGTGGAAAGGTTGTAACTAGTATCATGTGACACACATGCAGCTAGTTGGGAATGTCTAACGAGTGAGTAACGTTAGCAGTTTGCTTATCTGCAAATGGCTGGGCAACACATTCTCACTCCACCCGCATCACATATAGACGTTTGGTCATGGACTTCCCACGTCCAGATACAATGTGGGTGTGTTGGTTGTTGGCATTCTGGGACACTGTCAAGTTCTGCCTGTTACATGCATTGTCTTCTTTCAAAATGCACGTCCGTTTTCACAGGGAATTTCTGTTTACATACAGTGTCTTTCAAAATGTGTGTCAGTACAACACCTTTAATTGACAGTTTTTTTTCCTTCAACAACAAAAACACGTGGTTAGGTTTAGGAAAAAAGAAACAGGGATTGGCTTTATAATCTTGCGGGACACCTCTCTCTTAGGTGACAGTCAGTATTAGTTGGACCCGCCCACCCCACGTGGACTTTCGCTGCCTTATTTTTGTTCATGTCCTGCTGCGTTGCCCCCTGACATCTGCCACGTATCCTGCTGACACTAAAGGACGGCTTTTTTTCGTCTGTGTCTGATGCCGCAAGTCAGTGCCAGTATTTGACGATTTCAGAGTGCGACCGGGTTGGCCTGGGAAGTGTATGGTTAATAATGTATGACTTCTGAATGACAAAAATTTGACATAGCTCAAGAGAGGCAGACCCTAGCTACGCTGGATGTAGGCTCTGTATGAAAACATTTGACATGGCAGCATGGAGGAAGCAGCTCTGGTCAGCCATGCTAAAGGGAAAAAGCATCAAGACAACCAAAAAGCTGCTCAACAGACCGCCAGTGTTGGCACATATTTCAAGCCTGCTGTAGATAGGACAGATAATGTTGCTGATTTTTTTTATACTGTATGTTTAGGCATAAATGCATTTTATTTCAAAATTCATGCTACATTTTTGCAGCAATGCTTGTCTTAGGGGAAGACACACTGGAGTAAGAGCCTCATTACTGCGCCCTACAATCGCTATATAGGCTCACCAATCTTTAATTACTGAAAGTAATGGAAATGGGGGGAAATATCAGAGAAAAGTTATGTAAAAGTTTTGTAAATTAATCTGTAAAAATGTGTGGGAACCTGTTAATTTGTCCTTGTGATAGCACACTAATTCCGCTCTCCTGTGTGAAAGTCATACATGCTATATGCACTTCCAACACCCTGAAGACCACACCTTACCCTACTTCCTGCACTGGCACTGCATGTAAATCAAGTGGAGCAAAATCATCCAATATGAACGTAATTCCTATGGATATCAGGCTGAATTATCACCACTTTCCTTAACTCAAAGAGCTGATTAGGTGCCTTAAAAAAAGTGGCTCCTATTAACAGTCTGCCCAGTGTTCCAGTCCTGACCTCTATGAGTCTGTTAAGATTCATTTGAGGACAGGTTTATCAAACAGTTTCTTCTCTAACAGGAAAAGAATGAGCCTTGTCAAAGGAAGTGACACGCTGAAGAAGACAAGTCTATGTGTCGCCTTAATTCCTTACTCAGTCATCCAAGAGGATGAGAATTACACCATGTATCATTCTGATAAAGAAGCTCCGCTCACCTTGTTCAGGAATTTGGACTCAAATTCTAATATGCTAAGTGGGAGTGTGTCTGAAAGGTTAATATATAGGAGAAAAGGCCTTTGATTGGACATGAGTTATTGTTAATGATAATAAGTAATCAAATTAAAGAGAATTAATTTGCTGAATTAGATATTGTGTTGCAGGCCCACACCCAACACACACAAAGTCACACTAACACAGAGTCACAAAAAACTGTTATCAGGACTGACATGTTCCTAATTTTCTAAGTCTGGCACCACGCCATAGCTTTTAGTGATTTTAAATCTCCCTGCTGTATCCACTTTCAGGAATTTTCCAGATCCATTGTTTTGTTTCTAAATAACCAAGCTTGACAGTCTTGCCTTGGACCACTGCTTCATAGTATCAGGGTATCTGTGCCTTTTCAGCCACATGTTGTATTTCACACTTGCATTGCCCTGTCTCAGCTATCATGCCTTTGTTGTGTTTAATGGTATCTCCAGCCTTGGACCACTGATACCAGCTGAGCGGTCAGAGTGTTAGCACTCCTCAATATCTATTACAATTAGTTTTTGATTAAGGAACCCTGCGCGGCTGTTTGAAGCCTTTAATGTTGTGTCAACTGGATGATGATGGAGAGAGCAGCATGGACGCCTCCCAGTAACAAAGCGGCCAGTAAAAGGCTCCGAGTGAACCATTTTATCTTCTTAATGGAAACCAGATGACCTTTCTTTTCCTTTTTTTTCTCCCTCCCTGCGTTTTTTAATGTTGAAGTTTTTCTCGAGGCGATACCGACTCAGTGTTCTCTCACTTATGTAATCCATGCCAGGGTGTTTTTTGGCAGCTGCATTTCACCTTGCCTACATTGGCTTCGGCCAATGATTTTGACACTGTGTTAGCCTCGGAGCAAAGCTTACATATCAGCTTAGTGAGACGTACGACAGATCACCGCCTCTAAACATGCTCATCGTGATTGTGATTTATTGAAACACGTAAAAAGAAACTTTAATTGAGAGCTCAAGTGAAGACAAAGCTTTATATTATCTGGATAGTCTCATATGTGAAGTGTAGAAGAGGCATTTTTTGCTACTTATAAAATAAAATCACCTCTATTAGCATTCACAAAACTTAAAAATGATGAATCTTGATGACTTTAATCAACAGAAGTGTTCGCAAAATGTACGTATTTTAGAAAGACTGGGGACTGAGGCATGCAAACGGAATTGGTATTCATTTTCCATTACCACTTCTCCTGTTAGGGGTCGTGGGGCAGCTGGAGCCTATCCAGCTGACACTGGGCGAGAGGTGGGGTACACCCTGGACAGGCCACCAGACTATCGCAAGGCAACCATTCATGCTCACAATCACACCTACGGACAATTTAAAGTCACCAATTCATCTGATGTGCATGTCTTTGGACTGTGGAAGGAAACTGGAGTACCCAGAGAAAACCCACGCTGACACGAGGAGAACAGAGGGGCTCCACCACCAGGGGTTTAAACCTCTCACCCCGGGTTCGAACCCTCTTGCTGTGAGGCGACAATGCTAACCACTGCATCACTGTGCCGCCCAGAATTGGCATCCTCAAGTTTACTTCCAAAATCTTTTTTTAACATCACAAAGTGCCTGTTTTTTTCAGACCGCAGACACTTCTGTTTCTTGATCACCTCTTTGACAATCATGTTAGAACCCCTTGGAAGTCTTATTTAGTGTAAGTAACAAGAATTTAGGCTGCCCCATTGATAATATGAACATAAATCTAAAAAGTTACATATGAAGGAGTACCCTTTGCATGATGGTCAAAGGTCAACTTCATGGTTGTATGTAGGTAAGCTTTTTAAACTATTTTCCATTCAATATAACTTCAGCAAAGCAAATCATACACTTCTGGAAGTGCCTTTCATTAATCATTCTGTGAAAAATCATCTTTCAAAAATATATGCCAGATTATTTATTTATAATAAATCATTTAGACAACTCTTCCGAACTGTTCTGCAGCAACCCCCAATATAAAGTTTGGAAACTAAAGCAAACGCTGCCTACTGAGAAATTTCAAAGTAGTCAAAGGATTTCATAAATAAACATGCCAAGAAGTCCAAAGGTCAAACAACCACACTGTCTTTCTGTATTTTAAAAAGCTGAATAATATTCAGGATTCGTGTTCGGAGCACCCTGGGGGTTTTGAGTGATCACATGTTGAAGCGATTCACAGAGAAAAGAGTTACCAGAGACATGTGAGAAAGCAATAAAAATAGTTTCATCCATTTCATCCAAATAAACAGAATTATCCTCGCAAAAGCTTCAGATGTTCTGTTGAGATGGAGAATTAAAGTGCTGTTTCCTGCGTGGCCAAAGCTGTGATTAGAGACCATGTTCACTGTTACTCATTCTGACACTGAATAACCAGCTCACTTGCCTTCAACACGTCTCTTTCAGGAAGAAAAAAGTGATAAATCAGCTGGGTAATCAATGACTAATTAAAAAAAAAAAAAAAAAAAGTTTTAGTGCTGGAAACAAGCGCTCCCAACAACATATGACTTTGCAAAAAATAATTAGCAGCCCCCGCTCTGACGCACCACACTGGCTGTTTCCATTACAAATTTCCCACAAACTGTAAAATTCATAATTCTTTCTGAGGAAAGGAAATGAATTCTCAGCATACTGAAGGTCTTTCCAGTGTTTGACGCTGCTGAGGACTGTGAGCCCTCTCTGTCACACTCACAAACATGAGGGGGAGATAAAAAAGTCCTGGCATGCAAGCAGTGTGATAAGTTGCAGCTTGTGTAGTTTTGTTTAGTTTACTTAATCCCTGAGCTGGAAATGACCTTGTGAACTTAAGTTGGGTTGATTTTTTTTTCTTCCTGCTTCTTCTTTTCTCTTTTTATTTCACTCAGTCAGAAGAAGCTATCTTTCCACACAAAACCGTCATTATGCCTTGGATTACTTTCAAATATTCAAGGTGGGAGAGGTGTAGCTGCCATCGAGTGTATGTGTGCCTCTGCCGCTTTACCAAACTGATCCGGAGCTTTCTGACGACTATTTTCACACATCGCAGGTCAAAGATCGCTGTTCTAGAACAATTACATTCACTCCTTTAGCACCAGCTTGAACCTGCTTTCATCCAACATGCTTTTGAGCACACATGGCCTATAACCTGGCCAACCTTGGTTTAATCATTACCATGACCTGTTTATCTGATTGTCATGCAGGTAACCATTAATAAGTGTTTGCCTCTCGATGACCTCTGAAAATGTGCACGCCGCCTTTGCCCCACAAATGTCAGCCCTATCTGACAAGTTGGCCTGATTTTTTTTTTCTTTTTAAGTGGCTGCACCTTGGACGACAATAATTCAGCTGGGCTTGTATGATAAAACCCTCAATTTAAGGATTTGATTCTCCTCAAATTGTTTCCAATTTCTTTTTGTAAACAGCTCACTCATGGTTCATCCCCACTTGCTGGGATTGCTGTTATGTTATTACTTATATGACTTGACAATTTGGGACAAAGAAAGAAAGAAAGAAAGAAAGAAAGAAAGAAAGATTAATAGCCAGGCAAAAATGAATCTGGCTGAGATTTCTATTGGCTTTGTGAAATCCTGCCATTTCCCAGTGACCAGCCGCGTCGCCCATCTTGTGTTTAGCTGATGCAGAATGATAACTCACCAGTTGTCTTCCTCAGTGAGATGGGTAATATATAGCTGAGAGGTGTCCTGACATAGTTATAGCTGTTGGTGTCCTCGAAAAAGACAAGGAGAGTCAATTACAATGGCAGAGCAGAATGCCTGTACGAATGTCAACTCCCCGCGCAGACGGCTGTGATAAATAACACCTGACCTCACACCAGGCGGTGGTTTCTCTGCAGGGCCTGAGACAAGCCTGCACGAGGAAATGTGAAATCAAGGCAGAATGTGGGGCACTTTAGGAGAAAGGTGTAGGGCATAGCACGAGAGGACAGGGGACGTCTGAATGAGCAGCAAGACATGTCAAGAAACATAGTGCAATTGCACTACTGGTGTTTACTTTATGGCAATGCTGTGAAGATATGAAACTTCACTCAGGGGGTGTTGTGGCAGGCCCTGCTGTTATTCATACCTGCTTTTGACAAGAAAAACAAAGCTCTAACCCGTCCTGCTCATACTCTATTTGTCCGCATGAGACATAAAGCAGCAGGTTGGTCTGCCCGGAACTCCCATTGCGCTCTTCTGAGTGTAATCTTTGTTGACAGAAAGCAAGTGTGGGTATCAGGTCACTTTCTCTGGCTTCCAGTAATGCACCACCACAGTGTTCTGAAGCCAGCAGAGACAGCGTGCAGATTGTTGATGCTCTGAGTGCAGAGACCTCTGTGCATGGTCGTGAACAGACTGGATTATCGGGCCCCAGCAAAGCTGACAGTAGCAAGGTGAGGGTAAAGCACTGCAATAGTGAGCACAGCTGAATGTTCTCACCCTCTGTCTGCACATGCGCGCACTTTGTGTATATGCATGCACATAAAGGCGCGTGTGCGTAAGGGGGCAGAGAGGGGCAAGTGGGGGAGTCCCAGGTCCCATGGGAGACACGCTGGCTGAAAGAAGGGAGGAATGAGCAACAGGCAGACACAAGGGCACAGGCAGATGTGTGCAAAGATAAATAAGGAGATAAATCACTGTGTGTCTGGGCCAGAGGCATTTGCATTCCTGAAATGAAACTCCAAGGAGAAACACTGGTGCGTACTGAGCTTCAGTGACTTTAAATATATACAGTATGTTCGGTGTATGTACATGTGACGTGTGACGTGTATGGGAGGAAGAGACACGGAGAGGAGATATTTAAACACAGCAGCTATACAGTAAAAATGTATCACATTACTTCATCAGAGAATATGCTCTGTGCAAACCTAATGAAGTCAAACGACTGCTACCGAGTGACAACAGCTCCTGGTGGGTTTCAGCTTTTATCGCACATTGTTGTATTTAAATGAAATAATGAACTCCAGCAAATTGGAGGTAATTTTGATAACAAGCATTCCTCGCCTCTGCATGCTAAAATAAATGGTGGAGCGGGGTCACCTACACACGGCTTATTTTAGGCAGGCCATGTTTGATCTATGGAGGTCCTGGGTTGTCTCAATGTCACAAAGAAGGACACTCCTTTTCTGGGATCACAGCGCTCCACATGTTGATTTTCATGTCCACGGAACAGACAGCTAAAACAAAAGTGTTCATTTGAACTTATTTCCTAATCCTGATCAGATTTTCCCCGCCATTATCACCTGCTTTTAAGCGTCAACAGCGAGTCAAAATTGCAGTGGAATAGCTCCCATGCTTTCCAGGAAAGAGAATTATGATATTTTCAGAACATAATAAAAATGTTGCAGGCTTTACAACTTCTTCAACGAAGAGTAAAGATTGCAAGCGCACTGACTGATTTGGGCTTGGAAAGCCATTCTAGTCCTGAGTTATGTGAATATAAAACATTGAAACTAAATTTTGCCGTTCCTACATAATCGTTCACCCTGGTCATAACTTTACCAGCACTGGGACTTTCCCAGGAACAGAGCAGGCAGAGAACTGAGAACACTCATGGTGGGAGGCTCAGGGTGTGTGGGAGGGAGCATGAAGGAGAGACTGTCATCACTAATTCCTTGCCAGGCAGCCCAAGAAGTGTTGACTAACTAATGACCGTGTTTAACAAGTGAAGTGTATCATGCTTGAGGAAACACAGCTGGATATGGGTCCTGTGCATTGAGTGACTCAGAGAAAACAATTCATTGTCTTAAATGCTATCCACCCACAGACGGTTTTCTCAAAGCGAGGAGGATGCGTATTCATGAATGGAGCAAAGAGGGAGTTAAATTGGCGAAGGGAAACAGCTGGATTTTTAAAGCAGTATGGTTGGCGGTTGGGTCACAAAGGCATATCTCTGTGGTACTGTGGTGGGAGTGGAGGATAAAACGGTAGTCCAAGACTCGTAAATGAGGGATAGAAGGATAAGGATGTGAGTGCAAAGAAAAGGAATGCAACTTATCTGAAGGATGTACAAAAAGGACGAGAGAAACTGTTTCCTTTGTAAATCACACGCCGCGTCGTCTTGTGCAACAACCAACAGCAGCGCATTCAGAAGAAAGATGCCATGTTTAATAACGGGTCAAAATGAGTTCAGAAGTGTGATGTGGGAACACGGCGAATAACATAAATTAGTCTGGAGAAAATTAAATCACCTCTCTCTACCACAAAGTACCTCAGAATTACATGGGATTTAGGCATATGTTATCAACTTGTCTGACAATTATTTTAACTCAAATTTGGCACCTGGCAGCTACACTAACATGTGTTGGGATGATGCAGTGGAGCCAAGTTAATGTTTTATATTATAACTACAGCACTCCTGGCCAGACTAAGGCTCATGCTGTTTTGTATTCCTCTCAAGAGTGTGTTCATAACTCATTTCACATGCCAAGATTCTGTTTGCCTATAATGAGGCAGAAAAAAGGAATTCCATTTTACAGCAGTGCTTTAGTCGAACGGTGAACTAGTGTTTCCCTAAAACGTCCTTCTAATGAGCTTTTTTTTTTTTGCTCACAATCATTTATGACCAGCCTGCAGTTGCCTTTTGACCATGTGATCTGAAAAAAAAAATATGGCCTCTCCATTACCTTATTACCTACCTCATACGGTACATGCTTAGTCAGCAAAGAAGATTTTACTAACTTATTTGTAGGAATATAATTCAACCCCGTCTCCGAGAATTATAGTGATATACTGCGAACTTAACAGCAGATATGTTTGTGAGGAATGTAAGGCCACCTGAGTTATGTTTGCCCTGGTTGAAATATCTCAACAACTGTAGGATGGATTGTCACGCATGAATGTTCAGACGTTCATGGTCCCCAGAGGAATGAATCCTACTGACTTTTCCTCCAGTGCTACCGTGAGTTTTATGGGAAATAGCTCAACAATTCTTAAATGGATTGCCGTGAAATTTGATACACACAGTCATGTTCCTCTTCGACACATTCTCATCCCCGGTTGTCACGTACCTACAAATTGTCATGTCCCTTGGTGTCTCAGAGGCGCAGGCCACACAGCTGAAACACATAATAACATGTGGTTAATGTTTTGATATGGTTGCGATTAGGTTCAGGCAACAAATCCACTTGGGTTAGGTTAAGAAAAAAGATCACGTGGGTTAAAATATGTTTGTTATAAAAACACTGACATTTGGATTCACGTAGGAAACAAACTGTGGTCTCCTCAATGAAAGTCCAGTTTCACTTTCTCTTCCTCGGGCCCGACGTGCACCTTTGCTCTCTTTATATTACGTCAGTTCGCTCAGCATCAAGTATTGCCACGGATGGGTTTATCATGGAGTTAGCTGAGCGTAAGTATGCCAAATGGTGTCACTGGATGAATCGTAAACACCTTTTATCTAGCGCCATCCTCAACTCAGTTTGTATCATGCGTTTTGGCCAAATACACATAAAGCTAAGATTAAGGTTACCATGCCTTGTTAAACCTTAAATATAATGACTTTTCAAGGACTTTTCAGGCCAAATTCTCTTAAAGTCAAGCACCCAACAGCCTTTGACTTCAGTCATGCAAGCATGTGACTGTCGCACTTTGTCAAAACAGGTGGTGTGTGAAACAACGACACAACTGGTGAAGACACATGCAGACAGCACAATGTTGCCTATTTACTATGTTAAGTAAAAACTTACTTAATGACAATAACTATTCTTGAACAAAATATACAAATTCAAGCATTTTCAGTGATCTATGTATACTTGTGTGTTATGACAAAAATGAGTCTTAGTATTCTTCCCTCAAATTGCAAACCTTCAAAGATTTCAAGGACCCGTGGAAACCCTGTAAGATGGTGAGCACAGTAAAAATCAGCAGTGTAATTGTCATGTTAGCATGCTGATATTAGCATTTAGCACAAAGCAGTGCTGTGCACAAATAAAGATGTCTAGGCAAGAGAAAGATCATGATCAATCCAGTCTATGTTTTGTCAGTGGCCCTTGGCATCAGACTCTACACACAGAGGCAACCTTTAGTGACGTCATGAGATGCACCGACTGGACAGCAGCATTTTTTGATGCTCCACGCAACTACTGTTGTATAAAGAGTGGAAAGTCCACATAGGATGGGCAGCATAGTGTGCTAGTATGTGTAGCATTCTATGCTGGTGATGAATGTCATATTACATGACAACAGTAACAAACATACTTATGTTAAGCCAAACCAAACTGGTCTTATTTTGCCCAAGCACCGGATTGCAGCGAATTCAGTGACTTGCGGCATCAGACACTCCTTAAACTTTGGCATGATACGTGGCTGGTTGCTGTTATAGTTTAATGCTGCCCAGCGGCATTAGGGGGAAACGCGGCAGGACACGAACGAAAGTTAAGCTGGGGGCAGGTGGGGTGATGGATGGGTCCAACAAACACTGACTTTCACCCAGGAGAGTGGTGTTCCCATCCCGTAAGATTATAAAGCCAAACCCTGTTCTTTTTTTCCTAAACCTAACTGCGTGTGTTAGTTGTTGAAGGCAAAAAAAAAGTCAGTTCACTGTGTTTTACTGATGTAGTGCTCTTATTTTGAAAGAGACTGTACATAAACAGTAAATTTCCTGTGAAAACTAAAGTATATTTTGAAGGAAGACAATAGATGGGTTTCCATCCAAATGTATCGCAAATTTTAAGCAAATTTTGTGAAAATGCGCAAAAGAGAATGCAAATGTATGCACGTTTCCATTCATTATTGTTTTGCGAGTATTGGGAGTCAACAGGTCGAGCAGAAGGTGGCGCTTCTCATGAAAAATAAAAATGCAAAAGAACACCCGTAGAGGAAGAGGGCGCCATGAGATGACGTAGCGTCTCATGTCCGCAACTGATGTAAACAATTACCGGCACATCCATGACTACGACGAGATGGAGAGATTCCCTGGGAACTTCTTGGCTATTGCAAGAGCTCTCATCACACTCATATCAGCGTTGTCATTGTAACCTACATAATGCCGTGATGTCTGTGTTGGTACACCAGGCAGTGCACATGATGCAGCGGTATTCAACACATCCTGTCTATTCAGGTAATTTGTGAAATACACTCACCTGACACTGGAGTAATTACCTCTCTCTAAGTTCACACAGGTGTGTGTGTGTGTGTGAAGTAGAAGTAGGATTCAGTAACCTACGTCATGGTTTATTCGCTAAATCTGTTTCCATTGCCAAAAGTTGCATTTTCCTAATATCGATACGCTGACTTTTCCACTCCCTCCAAGCGTAAAAACTTTTTTTGCGATATTTCGGCATTTTGCCGAATTTCTGGTGTTTCCATTCAAGTTTTTTTTCGCAATTGTTGAAAATGCAAATAAAAATAGGTGGATGGAAACCCGAGTAATATATTTAACAGGCAGAACTTGACACGATGTCCCAGAACGTCAACAACCAACACACCCAGGGTACATTTCATGTCGTATGTGGACGTGGAAAGTCCATGACCAAACGTCGATATGTGATGAGACTGGGGTGAGAATGTGTTGCCCAAACCATGAGGTTTTTTTTCAAAAAACTAACCACATGCTTTTTTTTTTGCCAAAACCCAAGGAAATAAAGCTAAAAACAAAGTTCATTAGCTATGTTCTCATATTGTTTTGAAAAAACTGTATGCATTTAACAAGCAGAAACTGTACAGTTCCTGTGAAAACGGAAGTTTATCTTAAAAATAGACAATGCATGTGACAAGCCTAAATTGACACACCATCCTGGAGCATCCAAAAATGACACAGGAGGTTTACCTAGCGTGTCATATTTGACATGTAGGGCCACTGACCCTGTGTCAGTATTTGACAAGTTAGGAGTAAGACTCTGTTGTCTCAGTCAAAAATTACAGTTTTTCAAAAATCTTGACAAAAGTGCTCTCGCTACTTTAACTTAATTACACACAGGACTCAGATGCAAACCTCAGTCCCTAGTGTGCGTCTAACAACCACCCTGACCTCCCCCCTACGACTGGTGTGCACATCAAAACCCTAGCACCTCTTTCACTGCACAGACAATTATGTTTCCTGACAAAACATACTCAGGAAAACGAGTATCAATATGTAAGTGTAATTTGTGCAAGACAGGGTTGCAGATCACTTTCTTAAGAGTTGTATAAGGTACAAGACTGAAACACTTTACTGTATAAAAAGTTGCCAAGGAACATGATCCAGGCAGCTGTCATAGTACCTTCAAAATGTATCTGACAAAACAAATTAGTAGTATATGAACATGAGACAGGTCTAGCTACTTATTTAAAGAATTAGAAAAACATACAAAAACAGTAAGAATTCAATGTCAGATTGTAACAGTTTGAATCAAGCCGCCACCAGCTTCCCCTAAGCCAACCACACACACACACACACACACACACACGCACAACAACAACATTCTGTGAGGAAGCTGTCCTAAGCCACTTAAATCTGTGCTATTTGATAGTGTTTGTGAAACGTTTACTTGTGACCTGCGCTCTCAAACTCCTTAAGCCATCCACATGACTGAGGGAAGTGAAGGGCCTTTTAAGGCCCTAAGTATTGCCAGAGTCCTCCTTATATTACTGATGATATCTGTCCTGAGGAGTTTGCTGACAAGAGCCCAGGGATCAGAAATAGCCATAAAGCAGATGGGAAATTACATCTTATCCAACACATACTGAAATGGCCTGTCTGTTGATAGAAAAGGCTCACTACGGTGTCTTTAAGCAGGGATTTAGCCTTTGACCCATCCTCCTCAAGCCCATGGACACTACTACATCACTACTCAGTTGCCATAGATAGCTTTACACTGCACTGCAACACATTCTGCTGTAATACTAGTATGTCTGAGTGCTAAACAGGACTCAGGGAAATCCTAAAGCAAACCATCTGGCAGAACTACATAATATGTTCTTGTACAGACTTCAGCAAATAGATGTGTATTGTTAAACTGCAGCGATAAGGCATGTTTGTACAAATTGTGCTGTATGTGCTCTCAGAGCTGAGAGTTTGATTGAATATTGGAGAGACAGAGTAAGAGCGCGAGACAACATTAATCCCTTAAGCCCTTCAATGATGGCCTCTGACCAGGCCATATGAGATCCACTGCCCTCTACTAATCTGCTCCAAACAGTGATGAACTCAGAAAGTGGCTCTTGCATTTAACAAACTGTTGACAGCAGGATTATCCAGTTTGTGGCAATGCAAACGTCAGAAATCCCATCATAAGGCCATGTCTCTTGATGTGAACTTTTTTTTTTTACCAACAAAACCCATGCTGATATACTTATCATGCTTATATATCATGATTCAGCTTGATCACTTAACCTCTGTGGGATAATTACAAACAGATGCACAGCCAGACTTGTGGTTTGCAAGACCATGACTGTATAATGTATCTACAGTCTGTACATAAAAGAAAATAATTTTAGTTATGTGCAGGCATTGGATTTTAAAAATTTTTGAACTAGTATTAGTGAGGTTTGAACCCATGAGTGTTTTTATACAATACTACCAATGACAATAAATGTCACAAGTTTGAGTTTTCATAACTCAGTGAAATTCTTCAGCTTCTTTTAAATTGCAGTAAACTTTGGAGATGCAATAATATTTGTGTATTTCTGCTCAACATGGTCAAAATAGGGGGCAACCCTTTCAAAATATACTGTGCAGGACTTTTCTAAAAAAACAAAACAACTATAAACAGACTCATACATATTAATCTGTCTCACTTATGTATGACTTATGACCCACTAGAATTGTGTGGCAGTGTATTTTCTGCCCTCTGCCTGGATTTTCTTGTATTTTCTGTGTTTGAGACATTTTTGGGTGTGTATCCCCACAGCGCTCAGGTGAGGCCAGGCTTCATAAAAAGATAGCGACTAGGTGCCACACTGTGAGCAGCAGGCATCCAAGAAACACAGAGCTGGAGAAACGCAAATATAGTGAGGCAAAATGCCAAATGAGAGTTAATCTCAGGTTGGCTTTGACTCTCGCTTTGGCTGTCTAGCATGTTTACAAACAGTATCCGACAATCCTGCGTAGGATACCTTTAAGGATTGGCACCTCACAGCTACAGAGTCCTTGGTTCTTGGCCTTGGTCTTTAATGTGCAGTTTGCATGTTCTCTGTTCATGTTAGTTTCTTTCTGTCTTCTTGTGCTCTGGTTCCCTCACAGGAGCAAAATTTAAAGTGAGCCAGAATTGCCAGAATGCTGTTATTTTTTTGTTATTCTTTAACTGTTTTAAGCCATTAGCGAATAGACCCTTTTAGGGCCGACATCACAAGACGTCATTTTTATTAGCTGGAGGGAAACACGACTCGCCTCCACAGGGCTGTAGGCTATGTAGGAGTTTTAAAATGTGGTCTTGTTGTGTTATTGGGAGCCAGAATAGAAGGAGTCATGGCTCAAAACCTACGTTTGCACACTTGCAAAACAGCCACAAGACAAGTGCAGTTAGATGCAAAGTATTTACTGTTGTAGGGATGAATAATGTGATGTCTATCAAGGGTTATCATGTCCACCTAACCAGACACTGGGGAGGTAATAAGAGGAATATTGGATTTCTCCGTAATGCTAACTTTTTAGTGCATAAGCTAAGGTTAGCTTTGATAGCAAAACAAATGGACGAAACCGTTCAAGTGTCGTCCACCTTTGTAAGAATGGCATAGTAATCAACCACAAAGCTTCCTGTGACATCATCCATCCACTGAGTGAGAGCAGACAGGTCGGCCAGTCGGGTCCCGTTGGTCAGTGTTAACTTTGTCAAGTCAGTCTGACGCACTGCACTAAAATGAGAGCCCTGCTGGTCCAAGATACATTTCTGTATAAATCAACAAATTGTTAAGAGAGTGCAGTGCTCTGGATAACTGAACGGTACATTCCGACAGTGCTCTGAATTCACAAATGGTCGAGTTTGTGCCAGAGTGCGCTCCGGCATTTATAATGAGTATTTCTGAATGCAGCACTTGTGTCTTCTTCCTCTATTGTCTAAAACAAGCCAACAGAGCTTGCTAGCTAATGTCTGTGGAGAATTGTTTTGCCTCCAGCAAAGCCCAAAATGCTGTCTTGCTTTAGCACTGTCAACGCAACTGACATTTTTAAAAATTCTGTGCTGACTGTAAGTTGTGTAAACAAAATAGCAGCATTAAAAATAGATTAATCAAATAATTATGTATAAATTTAAGCTAATGTTCTCCCTTTAGAGTTTACAGAGAAAGTATGTTCTCTTAATTTGTATCAGAGTTGTTTTAAATTAACCTGAGAAGAGTGTTTGATTCAGTGTGGATCTTTCTTCTGTAGAGTTTTTAGATTCAATGTTTAATATTTGTCTATCAAAACTGATATCTAAAGTCATATGTCATTTTGTACACTCTTCACAAAGATCATATTCTTCTACAGTTTCTCTAAAGAAATTGTAAATGGTAATAATTCAAGGATAACTCTGAGACAAGAAAATAGGGAAACTTACAATCATTTCTGACACCGGGGTTAATCTGCAAATTATTTTTCCCCTTTATTTGCAACTAATGTCTTTCTTAAAACTTTACAAACTTAACTCCACTTAAGAACGAATCAGCGCCATTAACCCTCGTGCACACACACACACACACACACACACACACACACACACAGACGCACAATTAAAGGTGCTGTTAGTTTGAAGTGTGTGAGAACGCATTAACACAACTCTGCCATCTTATTCATTATCTGTAATACTGTCACCTCGCATCTGATAAAATCCTTGAGTTTTTGATTGACACTCTCAGTCACGCTCACAATCTGGTGATTAACATGCATGAAGTACACAAAATCAGCTTGTTGGGGTCAGATGAAGGTCTTGTTTTTTGAAAAGAGACAGTGTCTATCAAACAAAAAACCTCTTGCAAGATCTCACAAAATTTGTGCTGTCGCCGTCTAGGCCTTGAACCGACAGACAACGAGACACTAAAGAGAAAAAGAGTCATTCACTCGCATAATGGTGACATTTGGAGGTTTTTCATTGTGTTGGACTACACTTGTTTCTCTGCGTCAGTGTAAAAAAGGCCAATGACCATGCATGTCAAAAACCAAACTTTATTCAAGAATGATTCGTTAAAGTCAAAGTTATTTTGTTCATCTTGTGCTTTGACAATGACCTCCTCCAGAAGTAGACTTACTTACACAGTTTGTCTGAGGAAGAAACCGTACAAGTGCACTTCCATCCATGTGTGCACCTGTCCTATTGTTGAACGCAGACTGTATCCTCGAGCAGAGATCCATGAGCTTTGCCTCTCATTGTCATGTATCTGGACACTTATAATTTCTTTATATGTGCTCAGCTAATTAGCCCACTCAACCCTGCCAGCAACAGTGACAACTTAGCAAATGATGGCTCAGTCAGGGGACTGCTCAAAATTCTTCTATCCCCGCAGCGTCTTGGTTGCGACAGTTGACTCTTCGTGGCAATGCTTCATTGTTGAGCACGATGCTGTCCATGGAGCTTTACTGTAATAAAAACATGGCCAAATGTTGCTGTAGCTGTCCCAAGCCACACCTTTCCTCGCATTGTACTCTGCATTAGATCTGAAGCTGCTCGTCTGGAGGATGCTCGGCGGCAAAGATGATGCCATCTCCTTCTCCCTCCCTGTGGTTCTTCTAGCCAGAGAGGGAAGAGTGACGGGGCTGACGCTGGGGAGTTCTTACTGTGTATCACCCATGATAAGCCCGATTAAAACTCATGGTAAAAGGCCCTTTTCCCAATTTTGGGCTTGGAGAGTAGGGTTGTTGATGACTGCGGCCTGTTGCAAAACAGTTTGGCAGCCATCAGGGACCAAATCTAGGCCCAGTCGATGAGCAGGAGGCATAATCCTGTTTTTACCCAGACTGGCAGCTTAAGGGAAAGTGGGGTCCACCATTTGGATTCGCAGATGATGGAGCTGTCTTCCCAGCTGGCCTCTAATCTAACGGCGGGTGAGAGTACGCCATGGTGCTACATTGCCACTCTCCATAATATGCAGTTATCCTGCCATACAGTGAGCGGACACGTTTGGGGACAGCCTGCTAAATTTAATGTTAAGTCTGCCACTTTCTCCCATTGTCATCATGTCTGGTTCTTTGCAGCACGCAGACAAATTAGAGGACAATTCTCAAGAAGCAGGGGCCAAGGCCAACACTCTTTATATTAGCTGCTGTTTGTGACAGGCCCTTTCGGATTTTGGCTCTTTGTGGATTTTATTGTTAGCTGCAGATTGGCAGTGGAGAGTGTGGAGTGTCCCTTTGTCTCTTCCGGACTGATGAGCCATAGTGTTCAGAGTGGCGCTGCCCCTGACCCAGGTTCATCCAAGTAGCATCCACCCATGTTTTCAATTTGTCGGCTCAGCACAAAGTGAAGTGACTTCTTCCAGAAACAGCTGCCTGATTAGCAGCAGCCTATATATCTAAGAGTTTGGCTCATTTGCAGTTTTGTTTCATTCATTCATTCATTCATTCATGTTTTTATCTGCATTCAACAAATTTGAGTCTCTCCTGTCCTTTGCCATGAAACTGGAGGTCTCTTACTATGTTAAGAGCATTTCACAAATCAGCAAAGGTCTCAGTATATTGTTTGTTCCATCCAGCAACTTTATGTTCTGGGGTGTAATACACGGGGCAGCTTGTTAGACTTTCAGAAAGCAAAAGTCGCTTAGCAAAATTTAATCATGCATCTGTGCGGAAAAGGTGGTGCTAGAAGCTCAGGGACAACTGGCAGGTAATACAGTGGCTAAGGCTGGTTGTAGTCAGTTTCGTTGACTGTGTTCTTAGATATGCTGTTTCTGCTACCTATGTTCTCATGCTTTCTTTTTCATTTTGTCTTTCAGTGTAATGCATTTTGAGTTTCATGTAATGAAATGCGCTACATAAATAATTTTGCCATTGTCAATAGAGGAACTCTTCATCACAAGGTTGCAGCCATGGAGTCAACAATGGAGGGGTCAAAATCTGCCAGTGGGCCAGGGGGTCCACACGCAGAACTGCAGTACACTGTAATACTATAACAAATAGTAATAATAGGCCAATGGCAATTTATTAAGTTTATGATTATGATTATATGTGCTAATAGTTATTATGTGCACTAGGCGCCTGTCAAAGAACACCAAAAGCTTTTCTAAATTTTATCAGTTTATGGAGAAAAAGCCTTGCTTCATTGGAATTACTGATGTCATTCAGCAAAGCAGCTTAAATGCTGTCAGTGCTTCAAATGTGTTTACAAAAGTAAACTTAATTTTAACTTTGAGCAATTACAATTTTACTTTGTCTTTAGGGGCAAATTTCACTGAAACTGACTGATTTCATATAATCTATATTGTCATAAATGCAGCTGTAACAGGGGAGTCTTGGCTCTCTTCAAAGATCAGATTCTAAAGTGCAAGTGACAGAGAGGAGGAGATGTAGCAGTAGGTTAACGTAGGCTAAAGGTAGAAAGCTTTAATATCACGTGGTAAGTCTATGCACTGGAGGCAAATATATCACAAACATTTAAAGATCCACGAGAGACGAAAGGCAATGAAAATGTAATTTACCGTTTGTGAGTTTTGTGAAAGGGAAACATAAAGTACCCAAACACAAGTGAATTATTTAGACTGGATTTGAGAGGCTTAAATATTATGCTATACTGCACAGACAGGGTTCGATTTAAACACACACGCAAACACACGCATGCACGCACACGCGCACGCACACACACACACACACACACACACACACACACTGGTTGGCTGGGAATCAGACTTTGGTGAAAGAAAAATCCCTCCAACTCCCATCCTGATAGAGTCCATTGAAACGCAGACCCCACACCAAGACTAATAGCAATGGGAATCAGCTGAAAATATGTGACATAATCACATTAGTGTCCTAAAGAACACAAAGCGCATAGTCAACTTTCCTTGATCAAGGCACATCTGGAGGGGAACGGGACTTGAAACAGAGTCCTGCCTTTCCCCTACTGAAATGAAAACAAGCTGTTTCACTATGCTTCCAGGCCGAAGCAGAACAAGAACTTTGACACAGTAATGGATTGCTCCAGCAGCCGCACAGCTTAATGTGAAGATGCCAGAAAAAAAAAAAAGGGGGAGAAGGGAAGATCTTGAAAGGTTTCAGAATAACGCCCACTGCTTTCCCAGTGCGTTTGAACTCTGACCTCAAAGACTGAACATTCAAAGCTACAAGTTTTTGCTGGTTCTCCTTTGAAAGTGACTGTAAAGCTCTGTGCAGCCGTCCCATCTGTGTTAACAGTGATGTCTGATTGTTCCAATATTGATAATGATGTTGATTTTTAAATAACAATTAATATATAAAAAAAGATTAAATGTAAAGAAAATGAGCTTAAAAGTACTGAACTTAGCACAAAAATTAAAACAATACCAGAAACTCTGGAAATATTTCCAAAAGGATTATTTTTCAGAGTCCCGAAATTGTGTACACCAAGTTGCCAAAGAGTTTCCAGCTGAGCACATATAGAGAGGTGACAGTCATTATAACGGCCTTGTGCTTCGGTCCAAGTGTTCTTTTAAAATATGAATGCCAGTTAATATTTTCCAGAGGTCCTTCTACACACTTTTAATGCCCACTTTTTGCCTTCTCTCTATCCAAGGAACAAAGACTGGTTTCTGTTTCTGCTCTCAGCCTGCTGTGCGAGTAAGGGCCTGGCCAGCCCATTAACACCCACCTCAACATGTTCCATTCCAGCATTGGGAGCTAATTACAAACACTGGCTAGGCTTAAAAACCTCTTATAGACAGCAAAGAAAGAAAGAAAGAAAGAGCGAGAGTGAGGCGTTTGAGGGCGTTAGGGAGAGAGAGAGGGCGAGAGACATTGACCGAGAGAATCGGTAGGGACTGAAGAGCGGGGAGGCCCCAAAGAGGCTAATGAATCCATAGGCAGCTCCACTGCTCTGCTACTGCGTAAATAGTTGTTCACTATATGCACCGCTACTTAGGCAAAACGAGGCTTCAAAATGTTCGGCTTTTGTCGCCCATCAAATTCCTCAAGAGCACAGGCGCTGAAAGGTGTGGCTGTGTTTTATCCTCATTGTTCCTCGCTCTTTCTTTTCTCCCTTTCAAAATCCACTCCTGTGTGGAGGGGGGGTAGGTGGACAAGCAGCAGTGGCCATAACCCCAAAATAAAGCTGTTCAAATCGGTATTTTTTGTGAAATAGAGAGGTGAGTGAGTGTTAATAACAAAATTCGTCAAGAATTTGGCTAATTGGGAGAGCTTGCATGTTAAATGACAGAAAGTGAACCTCTTTTTGTCAATTTTAATTAAGAAAATTGGATTAAATTAGAAGTTTTATTATATATTTATAACAATTTATTAACAATTATTTCATCTGTACCGTTAAATTCAAAATGCAAACACATTTTATCATCCATACGAAAGCTTTTGCAAAACATGACTTAAAAAAAAAGTTTCGCAAATTAATTTCCCTGTTTACAAAGAACACGGTGTGTAGATACAAAAGCATGAGATCCTTTCAAGGCGGTGAATCTTTTGTTTGTCAGGATCAACTCCTCTGTGTCAGAAAATGTATTCTAAGAGCTAAAACCTTGAAAGAGAAAGTCAAAATACCTCGTGAAGCGACTGCCCCTCTTACCTTTGTAGTTAAAACTACAAAAGACACTGCAGTCTCCGAACTGCAGATCTCACCCCAATAAATCTTAGCGAAAGACACATGACATGCATGCGGCTGACATTCGCTCCGAGCTGTGGTTAGCGCAGTAGTTCCCACATGTAACTGTCTCTAATCAAGTCCCGTGCCTCGACGCCCGAGGCACAGAGATCAGACAGATCTCAAAGTGTGCCATCAACCACAAATTACAGCCCTTGATTTGAGGTTAACTGAGAGCCACTCCTCTAAGAATAACAGAGACAGTTGTAATACCTAGATTGGCAGAAACCTGTGACAGAGCTTAGAAGTAACACTTGGTATCAAATTTGGCATAGAATCAGGTATTGTTGCAGAGAGGCAGGGTACCAGGGACACTCTTCCTTTGGATATTGAGTATATCATTAAGTTGGATTAGGAAAAAAAAAGCTGTCAGGAGAGGGGAAAGCTGGGGGTCTTGGCCAAACACCTCAACTTGCTGATAGTCTGGTCTATTTCCACAAGCATGTGTAATCCAAACTCTTCTGGACTTTTTGGAACACTAAAGCCCTACACAGGTTACGTCTCCTGCCAAATACCTACTAAAGAAACCCGTAAAAATAAAGAGTGAAGACTGTTTTATTTCTCCTCGCAAGGAAGGTTTTATCATGTGTACTTTTTGGCACGTAAATAAACAGAGCGGGGGTGAGTGGTAGCCTCATAAGAAGCAGCACAATGACATTCTGGGTGCCAGAGTTTCACTTCTTTTTTTTCAGGCTTACTTTGCAGTCACCTTATTCAGCGCCTTTAGTTACCACATCATAAAGCTGAGGCAGATATTTTCCCCTGCTCCCGGCACCTCCTGCTCCTAAATCTACTTTTCAAGAATGCTTGAACTCGTTTGTTGAGATGCGAGCCAAAGTAAAGCAAAAACATTTGTCATTAGTTGGCTGTAGCGGAGGGGTGCCCCAGATGTAGCCCTCGTGCTGGCTTAAACGCAGTGTGTGTGTGTGTATGTGTGTGTGTGCGCTAACCAGCCCAGCTTATGTGGCTCGTAGGCAAGCGGCCAAGAGAAGGCGGCCTCCTACTGTTTAATGACAATAAATTTACTGCCCCACTCCGTATTGCTCTTGTATTTTGTAAACAAGGTTAATGCTCCTTTTAATTGAGCACCTGGTGACAGAATATGACCTTGCTCATGGTGACACTTACCTGAACGACTCCGTCCAACCAGGGGTCAGGCTTTTGGGGGCTAAAATGTTTTAAAAAAAAAGAATCAAAATGCATAAGTGTTTGAAATCGCTGCTTCATCTTTTACAGTTAATGGCAGTCGTATTTTCACTCCTGCGTGCGCACATCTGCGTCCAATTGTTTTTATTTGGCACATATTTCTCAAGCACAGTTCTCGTGACATTTTGACAAAATTAAGTGAACTTGCTAAATGAATAACTCCCCTTCTCCTCTTTTATAACAAAAAAAAAAAGATAAGAATTATGTATTTCATCTCACTTAAAGTGGTTCTTGTGCTATAAGTAAAAACTTAAAACCCCTTTATTATCACCTCAAAAGAGGGATTATGGCTAATTGAGCATTGTAGCCAGATAATTGGGCCCGAGGACCTATCCACATGGAGAGAATAACCCTCCTAGTCTGATTCTGAAAAAGAGACAAAGCCAGGGGGTGGAGTAATGTGAGTTAAGGGATTCTCACCAGCTCTTGTGAGAGCTTGTTTCACATACACAGCTCAAAGTGGAGCTAATAACTTAACGCTAGTGTGTTTTCACTCTTGAGGGGTCTTTCTCCTTGGAACCTAGAACATTCTCCCAGATCCTTTGGTAAGGACTCTTGAGGGACTTTGTTGAGCTTGCCAAATTCTTTACAAAGACTTTCCCTCTCTTTATCTGCCTCTGTCTCGCTCTCTCACACACACACACACACACACACACACACACACACACGAACACACGCTTGACACACACACAGAACAGAAAAGAAGACATAATTATATACTATTTAAAAAATCAGGCTGAAGTGAAGTAATTACATATGTCATCTAAGCTACATTTGTGATCCTGCTTTTTCAAATTAAGGCAGAAAACACAAGTGACATTAGTTCTTTAAATATACTTTCACTGGCAAACTTACTGTGATATAGATGACACCTCTTTCAGATCAGTGGGTAAAATATATACTATAGCTTCTCTAATGAACTCAATAACTGATGGTCTGATAATTACATAAAAATGTGTTTTGTATTTTGACTGAAGACAGGATCATAGCTGAGCGGTCTAAACCTGAACTTCTTCCTATAATGCTCAGATAGTGGTTAAAAGTTGTTAAATTCACTTCTTTTGGAGCCAAATGCATCTCTGTTGGCAACTGGATCATATCCCGCCACAACTTTCTACGCCTTTATTTCCCACTCAGGTTTTTAAGTGTCCCTGCTAATTAAAAATGTTGTCTAAAAATGCCTTTCTATGATGCATTAATTAATAAGTTTACACCTTGGTAAACAAATGTATGAGGAAATACAAATATGTAGCAAACAAATACAATTCAGTGGGGTATGCTGTGCACTTGGGAAATGGAAAAGTTTAACTATTTTTTTTGACATACTTATGCTACTTAGCATGCCAGAAACGGTTTCTAAAATGAGGGCTGCACCTGACCTTGTTTTTCGTCCATAAAGTTGGAAGCAAATTCCCCTATCACCACTGAACAACATGGCAAGTCTCACTTCTTTCCTTCTCATGTTAAGTGTGAGCTCAAAGTCCTGACATACAGAATATGTTTTCAAAAAGATCATAGTTGAAAAACAGTGACATTTAAACTGCAAGTGATGAAAAACAACCACATCACAATTGACCAGTCTCACTGTCACCATCTACATTTAAAGTGCATTGTTGCAAGGTCAAGGCATCCCACTTCCTTATTATATAACTAGCTGGCATACAAAAGTAGTTCACTGAAGGTGTGGCCCACACAGCCTCGACTGTTTCTCTGCACCTGTGTTTTGTAAAAATCTGTTCAGTTCACAACTACTTCTTCTTTTCAAATGGTTTTCCTCCATTCCCTCCAACAAGAACCAAATTGAGTAAATTCAGTAAGATTTTCACCCAGAAAATTGCTCTTTAAGTCAGAGGCTAAGCTAGTGGAAGTAAGTGTAACACTGCTAATGGGGTCTCAATCCTTCTGCAGTGACCCTTACCCCCCCTTCCATCCTCTTTCAAGACAAACAGTCCATGACTGCCCTTGACTCCTCCTCTGGTGCAGCAGCTTGATGGGCACCGGCTCTCTCTTAGTGTGACCCTCAGTTGACAGTTCTCTCCGAGCTCCGAACTTAAGCTGCCTTTTGCTAAGCCCGGTCTGACGACAGGGGCATCAAGTGATCACCGGTCTCGGTATGGGAGCACGCCCCCCAGTGGGAGGCTTGTTAGTGATCCTCCATTGCTCACAGGAAGAAATGGCCTTCCGTTTCCGCTGTCTAGAAACTGTACTCTGAAAAATGACACTTCCAGCAATGTGACATCAGTTCAAAGTTGGTCTCTCTTCTCTACAGGCGTCCCAACAAGGACTGGCTACTGAGTCAGAATTTCATTCACTGCTGGCAGCAAATTGCAAAAGGAAGAGTGTCACTACTGGAAACATGTAAAATCATTCATAAACCTTTTAAGAGTTGATACTATTTAGAAATTATTTCTCTGCAATTACACACTGATCACATCCATTCTTTTAAATAGTAATAGACTTTTTAAAGATAGAAATTATGCAAAAAATCTGCATAAAACTACATGATCATTAAATTATTTTCCAATATTTATGGTCCACAGTTATTTGCAGTGTTGCTCATATGTTGTCTTTTTGCTAACAGAACTCTAAGGCTACGCTCAGACTGCAGGCAAATCAGATTTGTCTCTCAAATCAGATCTTTAAAACAGACTTAAAGACTGTTATTTGCAAGTGGTAAGATCAGACTTGTTCGCCCAGACAACACTAACCTCTCTGCATGGTTTGCTGGGGTAATGACTTAGTTGTCAGTAACTACGCAGCTACGCCGGTAATGCAGCTTTCAAACATGGAAGCATGAGAAATGGAGGTTCATCATTCTGCTATTAAAGGCCTTTGCACACTGAATCAGTTTTTTTTGTATGCATTTTTTTTAAATCCGTCATCCGAAAAAAAATTGTTACCCACAGAAATCTTGCACATATTGACGTGTTTTATTGTCTTCTCCGTCTGAAAATTCGCAATAAGTGACAAAATTCAAAGACATATTTTCGCCTTTGCCTCTCTCCACTGGAGTTACCTATCTGGCTGTCATCACTCCGTCCCCGTCTTTCATTTGGCACCGCGGCTTCTTGAAGGGGCGGAGCAGTCCTCCACATTCTGCGTGCCGTCCACATTCTCCTTCTTTTCATCATCATCCATCAGAAAATTACAATCTGACCTGCTGAATGTTAGCTATCAGAGTTACTAAACGATTCTGTGCACCCCGTTCCTCTGTCTTGTGGCTGTGTCGTGCCACCACATTTTCTTTACTGATTCATGGTCAAGCGTCTCTAAAGGCTTCTGATGGTTGCGAAAAATGCAGAAAATCGAACCTGTTCCGAAAACCCAGAGTTTCAAACTCAGGGTGCAAACATGATTGACACAATATGAGGTAGTATTTATTTTTAAGATGTGCGGTGATTTCGGACAAAGAAAAACAGACTCATTGTGCAAGGGCCTTCAGTCACGGTGCAGAAGCGCTCTCCTAGTAGCAACATGGATTTGGCTCAGCACTTCTGTCTCTTTGGATTTGACGTCATTGTTGTTTGCTGCTTTGCGATTGATGCATTTTGAAATCACACATTGGTAGAAATCCGATTGTAATAGTATTTCAAAACACTCCCAAATGTGGTTTGGATCCGATTTTTAAAGATCACATTTCATGTGGTTTTTTGCTGTCCAGACTTTCTAAAATCAATCTGGATACAATCTGGATAAGCCTGAAAAACAGATTTGAGCTGGCAGTCTGAACAAGGCGTAATCATACTGGCCATACAGCCGTGCTCATTATCAAGACCGGGCCTCAGATGAAATAATGGGTAAGAATATGATAGTATGCATTCTCTAACTGAGCTACAGGAAAAGGTCACAAAGAAACATATGGGGAATAATAGCTGAAGGAACATCACAAGCAGTGTATGTTGCCTTCTGTTAATATCACATAGATTTCTATCGATGGTGAACTGCGTGGCGACCTCAGGACGAGAGCCAAATCATTCTAAAAAGGTCAAAGATTTACTTTGTCTAAATTTTCTCTAAATGTGACTCCAAGAAAAACAAACAGTTTACAATTGCTCGGTCTCAGCGCTTGCGGAAATGAAACATTCAGCCTGCTGTCAGTGGGAAGTTTCCCCTGGGAATTGATTTAAAGCTCACGGTACAGTATTTAAAAGCTCAGAGTATGCTGAGGAGCCATGGTAGAATTTATTCAAAGCCAGATTGTGGAGACAAAAGAAATTAAATCTTAAGAGGTGATCATTTGTAGTGGTCTTGCATCAGTCTTGCATCATGTAGACAAATGCTTAACCTGGATTTAATTCAGTGAATGCTCACTTTGTGTAGGCCAGTGATTGCGCAATGAAAAAGTACTTTGAGCTATTATGGAAATCTCAAATCCTCATTTCACTGACCTCTCTGTTATATTTGAACACAAACACTTCAGTTCTTTGCCACATCTAATCTAAAAGCTATTCTCCAGTTTTAGATGGCAAATCAGTTGACAGAGGTCAGCAACCAACCAGAGAGTCATTTCAGTGTATAAGAAAATAGAGAAATCTCATTTGAATTCGTTTCCCACTTAACCCAAACAAGAGCACACCGTCGGTATGAAAACAGATCAAGCTAATTTGATTAGATAACGGCAACATCTCTTACTTGCGTGGTAAAAGCGCTCAGCTCTGTACGGAGGGACCAGTGGTAGCAGTCAGCGGTTAAACCACAGTAGCAGAAAGGTTAATACACTCAGCACATGTTGCCTCTTACAACAGGTGGTGCAGCACGATCGGCGGCTCCCAGCATTCCAGCTTTTCCATGCTGGTGGCCCCTGGTATTCTGGGATTTACGCTGCCTCCCCTCCTTTCAACCACAGAGGCCTGACTGACAAGCTAATCGTTGGGCTGGGATCCCCTCAGCTATTGATTCCACTGCAACACAACACCTCCCAGTCAATGAAACTGCAATATAATGCTTGAGCTGCAAAGAAAAGGGGAGTATTAGCGTGTTGAGCAACTGGAAGAAATTTGCTGCTGCTGCCTCCACTGCTTGCTCCTCGCTGCAGCTGCTGGTAGGTAGAAACAGAGCGGCACAAATAAAGTAGGGAAAAATGTGTCTCAGGGGGTAGAAGCTTGAAGGGGTAGGTTATTAAAAGCCACAAAGTGGAGCCCATGCTGGGCATAGAGAAATAGCCGCAGCATGGTAGAGGCACAATGGAAAAGAAGGGGGTCTGCTTTCTAAATTGTTCTAATCCTTTGAGTGTTTTATTTCATTCGGTTTTGTAGTTTAAAAACGCTGCCTTGGATTGTGCGCATGCTTTGGCTCAACTACAAGACATCCAAAAGGGCAGGGTTTGTCGGACTAACTATTCATTTTTAAAGATAAAAGAGGCACAAATACTGTTCGATAAATGTTTTTAATATAAAATATATTTATTTTTTTGTACTTTTTCTCTAGTAGTAAAATCATTCTTACAGATGCTCTGAACAAAAACACACACACACACACACACACACACACACACACACACACACACACAAAAATCTGCCATCAAATTTCACCAAGTTATTTGATCACTCCTTTTACTTTTTAGAATTCAATACCCAGCTACTCTAAATATCGATCCGTGAGGCACAATGGCTGCAACAGTAACCGCAATTAGTCGTATTACTGTTGGTTCCAGTCATTTAGTCAAGTATCCAATTTCCATGCTGTGTGAACACTTAATTAAAACAAATGTGTTACAAATATATATTGGGGATCAGCAGCCTTCAAAAAGCCTCTTGTGGCTTGGAGAGTCAATGCAACAAAGAGGATAGCAAATCAATGTCGCCGGTCACTTATGCCACAGGGATTTAATCAAACGTGAATACTGACAATAACGCCCGGAGAGGACAGTGAAATTATGGCTAATAGCCTCTCTGGGAAAAGGACCAAACATGCTGTTTATGTCCAGTAAGACTTAAAAACAACTGTCGGCAATTCTTCACTGTGGATGAAATTAAAAATGCTGAAGCGCTTTTGAAAAGCATACAATACTCCAACGTTAATGAGAGCTGGCAGGAATATTTGCAGTGTTTGATGGGTGGTCATGCTTTGGAGTGTTTTCACGAGTGTCCTTTTGGATTTCCGTATGAGTAACAATGTACTTACTGTAGTGTCAGTGTGACCTCTTGTGTTATTTGTGGCCTGTTTATATTTGGTCTTAAACATGTCAAGATAATTGAGCGAATCATATTTGAATGCAGTCAGAAGGCTGCGTTACTTGTTTCCCAGCATGACATGGGAATCAATTACTGGTAGCACGGGCGAAATCTGTTGCTGCTGTACAGCGTATAAGCAGAGGTCAGGGAAGTTCATGCACACACATACACACATAAGAACAATCCTAGGTTGCAGCAAAGCAACCAAAAGCAGGCTGAGACTAAAATTGTATTTTACTACCAACAAACAAAATAAAAAAACAATTCTGTCACCAGGGATCTCATTTTATAAACATCGTGTACGCCCAAAATGAGGCCTGAAAGAGATGTTCGCCACTTCCCATGCAAAAGTTGTGATGGGAGCAACCCCTGCTTACGAACATTTTAGAAATGGAAAATTGGTGACGCAGATTGTTAGGTGGAAGGCTAATTGTAGAAACTGTCAAATATTTTTTGCTGCACAACATTTTTAGCTTCTATCCATACGTACTTTTTCAGTATGGATCATACACATTGTTTTACAAACGAGAACCAAGAAGAAAATGTTGGTGAATACATTACATTTGCATGTTTCTGATGTATCATGTAAACATTTCAAAGGTGACCTAGCATATGAGCTGACTTTGTCAACAGGAGGTGAAGGTGATCACGTCACATATCGACATTTGGTCATGGACTTTCAACATCCAGATGCAACGTGAAAGGTACCCCGGGTGCGTTGGTTGTTAACATCCTGGGATGCTAACTAACGAACGTGGTTAGGTTTAGGCAACAAAAACATGTGGTAAGGTTTAGGGAAAAGAACAGGGTTTGGCTTTACAATCTTACGGGATGCGAACACCAGCCTCCTGGGTGAAAGTCGATGTTTGTTTGACCCATCCACCACCACTCCCTCCCACCCTGTTTGTTTTGTTGCCTTAATTTTTGTTCTTGTCCAGCCGTGTTTCCCCTGATGCTGCCAAGCACCATGGAACTATGACTGTGACCAGCCACATATCATGCCGACGTTAAAGGATGGCTTTTTTCATCAGTGTCTGATGCCACAAGTTACTGCCCAAGCGCCAGATTTTGACGACTTTGGAGTGAAACCACATTGGATGGTGGGTGGTGTGTCAAGGCCAGATGCTTACCAAGCTGTAGACCACTGTTTGAAACCAACAAACAACAAAACCAGTTGTTTTTTAGCAACCCATCGCAGTATTTCGCGTAGCCTTTTAGGTTCCAAATGTAGGTGTTTTGTGGCAGCCCATCGAAGTGGATAGTGTCACGAAAAAGGGGTTGTTTTTTATCATGACACTGCTGCACGTCCTGCTGGGATATTGGCACAAAGCAGTTGTTTTTTACCGAGACATTGTGGCGCTTCCTTCCCGGATGGTTGCAGAAAAAGCAATGGGTTCTTTTTTTTATAGAGATGTTGCTGCTTTAAGTCTGGGATTGTGCGCCCCCGGGTACTTTAAATCAAAACACGATCTTTTCCTAACTGTAACCAAGTGGTTCCTCTGCCAAAACCTAAATTAACTGTTTAAATTGAAGTTTTAATATATCCGCTATATAATGTAATGTATCTATGGTTTGTAGAGATGTACAATGTCGACATATTTCACATCAGCTTAGAAAGTGTACTCAGATAACACCAATGAACCCTTAAAATAACATCCACATATATCAATCGGGGTCAGAAGGAATGACAGCCGCCCTGACAACAACAAAGCATCCTTGTGGCAAGTATGACACAGAAGTTATGGCTGGTGGTTAAAAGGAAAACTCAGAGTCATGGTTTTAGGGGAAACCAATGTTGACTGTTGGTAGGCGACAGAGGCAATCTGTGGTCTCTGGTGCCGAAATTACACACTCTGTGTACAATAATCCACCCCAAACTCCTCTCAAAGACTTACTGTGACATGGGCTTTTGCTGCAATCGCTATTCACACAACTGTGAGAGGCCGTTTACTAGGAAAATAAAAACATGAGTCATTTTGAGTGTTTAAACAAACGCTGTTGTCTCTATGATGCGGACACTTTTGTATTAAATTGTTAAATTAAGTGCTGTGTGTTCTGAACGCTCCAAGATTAATGAACACTTTTAAAAAAACATTTAAAAAAACAGGATGTAATACGCTCTGACAGTGCCAGGTACGTGTTCCAGTTGAGACCCAGTAAGTCCTATTAAAAAAAAAAAAAGAAAAAAGAAAAACACTGGCATCCAAACCTGTCAATTATGTGCAAATGGCACATTCACAAATTTTCACTTCACTTTTTTTTTTTTTTTTTTTTTTTACACTATTCTAACTTCTGCAAATGAGTTTTGAAGCATATGGTGTCCAGAGTTCAGGGAACGTAATTAGACACAGTATATAGTGACAGACATCCGGCAACAGGGAAACAAACCACTCCTGGTAAAACTGAAAAAGATTAAGTCAATTGTTGATAGTAAAACTATGAGTTTATTCTAACAGGGCTCAACAGTGTGTACCGTTTCAAGAACACTGTGGAAAGCTAGGCAGGAAAGTGAGATTCGTTTAGGAACCAAATGCCTATAAATCCCAAAGCGTCTGGGTCACTCAGTAACCAAAAACAGAGCTCAAACGGGGCGTCTCGCTAAAAAGTTTAGCAATAAAGTGATTAGTAATTTCATTTTTTCCTAAGTGTTCGGTGACTTTTGATAAACAGTTTGTGATGACAAGTGCCCAACCTTGGCAAAGCTATGTCTCTCTCCGACGATGCCCTAATCATTTTGTCGTGTTCAAGATAATGAAGGAATCAGTAGCAGATGGTTAGTGCACCATAAATAGCAGAGGTAATTAGAGAGCCTGTCAAAATAGAAATGTGCTGTTGGTTCAGGTAAGAAAAGGAAAAAAAACACAAAAAACCCCCCACAACCGATTCTATAACTGATGGCCCAAGTTTTCTCCAGGGTGTTACGCAGAATCCCTCAAAGAACAGAACAGATGATTAGATCATCTTTAGGAGTGTAATTACTGGTTAGTTACTGTTTTCAGAATGTTTCCCACTGCCAGATGTGTTATTGGACCCGGTGCCAGATGTGGAAGTGTTATCGTACAGTTCAACAGTTAGAAGATTAAATAAAATGCATGTGTTTTATGCAGTAAAAGTGAGAGGGGCACTTTGAACACGGCTGAACTGCGGTACAAGCTGTGCGGATAAAGATGATAATAATGCTTTGTTTATGTATGTGAGCGTCTACGGAGCGCTTCCTCTGTGAACAGACAGTGACATGGTTTTGAAGTTTTGCTAAGATATATTCCATATGTTGTATCACAGCTAATGACCTTATAACTCAAGCTTGTGGACATTTTAAAACGGACCGGGCTGTGATTTATCTCAGGGTAATGCACTTTAAACTTAACAAACATGCATTAATAGAATAAAAGTACTTAAAGTCCACTCTGTGCCCCATCAAGTTTATTCCCCTGTTTTAATGTTGCATAAAGTAAATAAACATTCATGCGGTGCCGCGTGATTCATAGTTAAAATATGAAGGCAGCTGTTATTGTTTCTCGGCTTGTTTTCTTGTATTGTTTTAATTGGATATTAGAATCTAGGTTACTGTTTTTCAGGTCATTCTCAGGGAGACGTGGGCCAAAATATCTTGGAGTAAAAGAGGGCCAAACTGTTTTCTGAATATTCCCTGTCCCCAAACAATGAGCCTGTGCTCTGCATAAACAGCACTGCTCCGACAACATTTTTCAGTCCTCAGCCATTTCTAGGGCAAGCTCGGACCCCTGGGAGTTTACAGAAATATCCACAATATCAGAGTGGCTGTTTTTTTTTTTCCTGAGGCTCACCTTTGTTGTTTCCAGGGGCCACAGAAGTCAACCGGAGCTGCTCGACATCTGACAACAAACGCTTATGATATCCCTCTTATTTGCAGGTTTTTGGAATTGGCAGCATTTTGCACAATATTTTAGGTCATGGGCAAATAATAGCATGTTTTTTTTTTTAAAACCACACTACACTGTAAATCTAAGTGACTGAATAAGGTTAAAACAGAGTCTATAATGATACCATTTACCCAAAGTTTAAACCCACCTTAAAATTGAATTAAAGCCCCACATTTGCACATTGCATTTCTGTAATCGGACATGAAAACTCAAGGTGTGATTTCCAGGGATTTTGACACATAATCTGGTTCAGAACATTCAACTGCAGCACTAAAATTATGCATGGTAACTTTCAGAATGAGATGAACAAGCGTACACTGCGGTTTCCTCGGGTTTGATTCAATTTAAGGGTCCATAAAAACTAAAATTGGAGTTGCCTGTGTTAGTTTTGTACATCTAATTCCACATGTTGAGTAGATCTCCTGTAAAATGCAAGAATGACAGTAAATTTTCCAAGCGCTGCCGAGTGATGGCTTTACAGATAAATTAATGTTTTAACTTCATCTATGACAAATTAAGTTTTCTGGGCAGTTTGGTGAGTTAAATGGCAATAAATCCTAAGACCACAGCAAGAGCTCTAGGATTTTTACTGCAATTCTTTTTCAGGACTTGTACCAAACTCACTGTCTTGTATCTTTTAAAGTTGTTGCCTAAAGTATTGTACTTTTTTCTAGTTCACCACGTTCATTTTCAGAGCAGTTTCCTCCCTATTTAAACTGATGATTCAGCTCAGGTTGTCTTCTGTCCATCCAAGTGTTAAAAGTGCTATAACAGTCATGTCACATTGTCTATGAAAGCTTAATTTCCCCAAAGTTACCTGTTAAAATGTAACTCCTACGGCTGAAAAACACAGAACCGGTTGTTCTTTTATACAAAATAAATAGTACGATTTTTATAGCTGGACTGAACACTGTCAACTCACCGCACAAGTTAACCTGTGCAGATAATGTAAAAGCCAGACAGGAAATAATGAGACAGAGAGCTGTGTCTTTAAATCTTTGTAGGAACAGGACATCATCAATTGTGTACAGAGCTTTTGACAGGTTGATAAGCAGAGCAGCAGTAATGCCTCATATCAGCTGTGTCTTCAATATCAGCTATCATCAGACATGTAGCTGAAACAGTGCTATAGCTAAAAACGGGTTATTTAAAAGGGATCAATGGGTTTCTAATGATCGGCAGTGACTGAAATTTAACAGAGTTGATTCTTCTTCAACCTTCTAACAGTGATTTTCTCACTGTCTGTTGTTAGTATCTGAGTTGATAGTGTCCTGTAAAGCAACTCTTACAGTACAGCAGCATGTAACTTTGAACACTTGAAATGTCAGGCATAGCACAGCAAATTACTAATTTCCTGTCTGTGTGTATGGCAGCAGGAAGTTAGAGATACATCCTCCCCTCTGGCTGAAGGGAAGGAAACAGTGTGAATGGAGAGGGGATGTCACTGACCTCTCTGAAGAGAGTCAAGGCTTGACCTTGAAGCCTAGCTGACTAAACAGAGGTCTTATAATCGCCCGGGGCTGAACGTAGACATCACCGGCACAGCTCCCTCATGATCTGATACAATGTGTTTAATAGTTATTCTTTCCATTGATAAAAATATTTAAATACAGATTGTTAAAAAATTATGGTTTGCAATTTGTGCAGCATGAAGCAGCTACAGAACATTATCTTAAATTCTGTTTCTCACAGGTTATATCACAGCTGACACAGTGACAGTTACCCAGATCTACATTAGGTGTTCATCCAGCTGAACAGACATACTGTCTTAAAGTCTGTACTCATCCCACGAAAACCTAACATGCTACAAGCATTGGATCATAAAGGTAAGAAGCAACTTCCTGGATTTATGAGCCTACAACACGGGATGAAACCATTTGGTTTTTATTATTCCATTTACTCTTAGCCGGACCACAAAGTGGTTCTGAGAGCCTGTTTTATGTATTCAGCTGCCTTCCCCTCAACAAGCATGTGGAGCCGCTTAAATAAACCATCAACCAGAGCACAGCTGCAACAACAACCGATCGATCGGAGGCAGGTTACCGTCTGAACACTGCGCCGCCAGCACGCTGGCTTCAGCAGGTGGGGTGGGAGTTGTAATTTGCTGCTGAAGGGCTTTTGTGCCTGCCTGACTTCAGAAAAACTGTAACTTGTGCCTCCCTTGATAGATAGCCATGAAGGCTGATAGAATGTGTGTGTTTGGGTGAGATTCGCCGCTGTATAAACAATCGACTCCCTACCTTCCACAACATCTGGGAACTCTCAAGTATTGAGGCAGAAACAAATAACCAGGGACTTGTTAGTTTCTGATTAGATTTTAAACAACTCATCATGGCTCATGGAGTTCCCCTCACTGCGCTGCGTGGCCAGTCATACAGGAATACACATGGAAAAAAAAAAAAATAACTCCAAGACTAAAAACAAATAAACATGGAGTGCTCATCAGTATTCAGACACGGGCTTTCATAAAATATCATAAAGTAAATGCTCATATGTTTTTTTTAAGCAAGCAGTGAAGAGTTTTCAACCAGTTAAAAAAAAGGGCTTTTCTGTAGTTGCAATAAAGCAAATGGTCCAACAGCTCTAAAGACGGGGCCTCACTGGCTTGACAAAGATGGCAATCTCTCAGTGGTATTTAATTCCCTGAATTCTGTGTTCTCACTCTCCTTAATCTCCTCGTTCAAACAAACAAGCAGCATCAGATTCTTCTCCCCGTCGGTCAACTCAGTCATGTTTGCCAGCTCTTCTTGAATGAAGACTGTCCACATTATCAGTAATCCTCTTGTCTGTCTTAGTCTAAAGTCTGGATGAGCATTGAGAGTAAAGTCTGGACCTTTCTTTGGCTTAGAAAAAAAAATAAAGGAATTCCTTTTTGCATGACAGAATTCCACTGCGTTTATCAGTTTGCCGAAGAGACGAGGAGTGTTAGGATGAAATCCATCTACAAGAGCTCACAAAGTAAAATCACTTGAGATGCTTCAGTGTATTAAAATGTTGTTTTAATGGTAACACATACTGTGAGTGTACAAATTAAATCGTCATGCAACTTTATTGGCACAGCTGTACAACGAGCTGCAGCCTCACACACACCTTGTTGTGTTCTTACTGTGTCTCTGCCGTCTGCCCATGTGTTTGACTTACGTCTACACATTCTCTCACTCTCTCCCTCTCACACACATAAGATCACACAATCGTGTCGGCTGCAGCTGAACTTTTGCACTGCAGCATGGCGCAGGTTCTGCCCCTGCAAATCCGGTTGCTAGACAATCTAAGCCAATTACAGTATGAGGGCAAATGGTTAACCTCTATAATATACATTTCCCAGCCTCTTTCTCCGAGCTTGCTTGTCATCCCCGGAGAAGAGTTATGCACCAGGGCCCAGTGTCCCAGGCGACCCAGTTTGAATTGGCTCAATTCATTAAGCCAGGACCCGTGCACAAGCCCGAGTTCACATGGCGAAGACACTTGCAGCAAACAGCTGCTGCACATTCCTGATGGGAGGGCCAGGCAGATGTCCAAGGAAAATCAAAGGGAGAGACAGGGGAAAGTTTATGAGCCAGCGTTTGCCAACCTCAATGAGAAGCTCTCCATCCCCTCCTCAAAGACAGGGTGCAGCTGGCGGAACTCGCGGCCCTGTCCTGTTTGGGGCTCCCCTGGTTCTCCCTCTCCCACTCAAAACACTGCAACAACTCAACACGCTGACAATATCAGTTGTCTCCTCGGTGCTCTCTATTTGAACCACAACCACTTTGGCACAAGCGGAGGTGGTCTGGCTGAGGGGTTGGAGTAATCATTAAATTTTATTCCCTTGACTTTGTTACACTGAACCAATTCATTGTTCCACATTAAACCTAAAAATAAAAAGGCAGGAATGTGCAGCCTTTAGAAAGCAGGAATAAGAAATAAGGCTGTAAACATTTTGTCTGCTGTCTGCTTACAATCTGAAAACATGTAATCGGGATTCATTTGTATTTAATAAAGGTAAGTCAAGGTTGAGATGTCACTGGATTTTAACGGTGCATTCTGCATGTTTTTTGACCACATAAATTACAAGTAAAAGCTTGTATGTTTAGAAGGAAATTATCACTTTGTATTTTTCTAATGATAATAATTGGAAACACTTGCCTGTTGCACTGGCGAGTGACTATTTGATTCATTTTTATTGATTAAAGTAAAGGAGCAGTGTGTAGGATTTAGTGGCATCTAGCCCTGAGGACTGCAAATTGCAACCAGCTGTGTGCCAAGCGTGAACTCCCAGTTAGGATTCCTTCAGTATTCATTGTTCAGGTTTTTACCGTAAGCCAAATTATCCCCAGAGGTCTCCTTCTCCCCAAAACAAACGGACAGGGTGATTAAAACCGGCGAAAACACTGAATAAACCTTCACGTTACGAATCAGCGTCCGCAGACAGGCTACTAGCCGAGCACCTGCTAGAATGAGCTCACCTATTTTCCCTGATAACTTACTGTGAGTTCACCTTTTGTCTGATCCAGACGTCAAGAAGGTTTTTACCGGAAGCTCCTCCTCTCTGAAACAAACAGACCCAGTGATTTAAACCAGTACAAACACAGAATGAAGCAGTTTAACGTTAAGAAAATCTTTTTTTCCTGACACTGCTAGTCTTACTACAATGGCTGATGTAAAAACACAAATGGCCATATCTAGTGCTAGTGTTTGGTTTGTTCATTCTGGGCTACTGTAAAGACATGGTAGTGCAACTTGGTGACCTCCATAGACGAGGATCTGCTCCCTATGGAGATACAAAATGGCTCATTCAAGGGTAATGAAAACACAAAGATTCTTATGTCCAGGTGATTAAACACTAAACAGAACATCCTTATTATGTGTCGTCTCTGCCAATGTATCCCTTCTAAATCCTACACACTGGACCTTTAAATGGGGATCGGATGGTCCTGGATTTAACAGCCCAATATGCATTTCTTCCATTTAAATACAGGTATATTTTCCTTCATTATTGGAGAGCTTAATGTCTTCAGCAGAAAATCAAAATTTTGTGCATTCCTCAAAGGATTAAAAATGGAAACATATGCCTGTCTTACTGCTGCATTTACAAAATTGGTTCTGAAAATGACGATACAATATTACTGTGATTATAAAAATGGTGCGATATTGTGATAAAATATATTGTGATTTATTACCTTTTTTCAACTGTAAATTCTGATTACAGGTTAATTTGTATTTGTCATATTAATAATCTATATAATAAAAAAATCCATACTTGGCACTGTGTAACGATACAATATTGCCACACAAAAATACCACAATACTACGCTGTATCGATTCTTCCCCCTCCCCTAGTACTGTTGTTCTGAATTTCGGTGGCAGGATTACCTTTGCCCTACACATGTATCAAGGGTTACGTCTTTAAAGACAACTCTCAAATACCACAGCGCCTGCAGCACCGCACAGTCCTCCCATTCATCACTTCACAAACAAGGACAGGAGCATGGTCATGCTTATACTTCTCTCTCTCTGTGATACTTTTTTCCTTTGTCCTGCGTGCCACCTCCGAACCCACTACTGTCTATCCCTCCTCCACCACCCCCCGCTCATCTCCACCCCTGCTCCATTGCACACAAACACAGCGTGATGCCAGTTGTAATCACTGTTGGACACAATTTCAGGGACAATTTGAAGACTATTTATTATCCTTGGTCAATAAAAAACAGGAGACAAGCATTTTCTGGATGTTCATTTGAAACCTATTGACAGGTTTATAAATGGATAACTGAGACAGTAATTACTGTATGTGTGTTGGGTGTTTTTTTTTCCCCCACAGTTTAATTAATTTTGTTTGTTCTGAATGAACACATTTCAAATTCTTCATATTCTTCGGATTCGGCACTCCCATAAAATCTGAATTACATTTTAGACTTTTCACACCAGACATCTAAACCTGCAGAAATACACCTCACATCATTTATCTGTGATGTAAAATTGAGTCCAACATATTACCAGCATTTAATCTACAGTGGTGAGTAAGCTCCTGCCTGGTCACTAAATTGAATATGAAGCCCGTGAGAGTCCCCCTGGGAAAAACAGTGATAAAACTACCGGTAAATGGTGCTGTATCCATTCGTGGCCTCTTCAGATTAGGTGGATGGGACAAACTCCCCTCTAGGGGAAAGTTCCTCAGCAGGGCTCCAGGTAACACAAACCTCTTAATCACACATGACCTGGCAGCTAAGAGAGAGTTAAGCAGCAGCATGGGGCCTCCCATAGTGTTCCCTCCCTTCCTACAACATCATTAGCCGAGGCACATGGCCCGCCTGCATCCATCCCAGTGTTTACAAACACCGTCAGCAGCAACATGCCAGGGAAGCTGAGGCTTATTTTAGAAATTTGTTTACGATGAATCGGAAAGCCTCGCAATCCATACTAAACTATGGGAATCATGCAAATTCCATATTAAGCCAAGACTTTGGTGCAAACATTTGTAATCTGCCATGCCAAATGTGTCAGACTGCCACCGCACCATGCCAGTATGAGTCAGTTTTGACATAATGCATTTATTGTTTTCTCAGCGGCGAATAAAAATCATCACAAGCACATAATCTGAGGCCGTTACGGCAGCTGACAAATAGTTTGTGAAGGAGCGTATGGTATGGAGCTCTCCTCCAACACAGTTCGAGAGCGGCACACACACAAAATCATTTATCAAAGTGAACTTTTAAGAAGAAAAAGCGTCCTGAGCTGTGGCTGAAGGTTTATATGTCATCAGCCATTAGAGCGACCCAGAGTGGTGCTCGAGTTAGAGGAGCAGTGTGTGTGCCCTTGGAGGAGGCTGACAGCAGGTCTGCAATATTTTGGTAGAGGAATCTATAAATATAACATATGAACATTCATCTGTGACAGGCGTGGGCTTAGCATTAAAGGTATCAGGACAATTCTGTTAGCTGGGTATCATCCCGACTCATTATGAATTTACTATAAATTATTTTTGCTTAATTATTTTATTGACGAGGAGGCTTTGTGGCAGGTAAACAGTGATGATAGTGTTCCTTCTTTTAATGTCTGGTTTCTTCCTCCTTTTAATCATTAATTTAAAGTAGAATAAGTTTTTTTGAGGGGTGACAATAAATAATATCCTTTTTAGATGCAACAGTGAAGGAAGCTGTCTGTCTCATTCCACTCCATGACTTATGGAGAAGGAGTGGGATTAATACGTTTGTTCTTCCTCACACTCCTTTTCGGATGTGTAAATCAAAGTAACTATACATTGACAGTTGCTTTTACACTATGCTATCTTTTTTTTTTTTTTTTTTTTTTTTACATGTTTTAAATAAAAATCAATATCAACAGCTGAGCTAGGCATGGGCGCAACACTATAGTCTCCTCAAATGATTCAATCAGTTTGGGATGATCAAAACAATCAACAATAAATGGGCAAAACAAAGACCTTTTTCACGCTGTTTTCGGGAAAGAAAACTATCTTTTTAATAGGGAATTAGCTTATAGACAACAGCCAATGCGAAGCACCCATATTGTGTATGTGTAGCTGTTTCAATCAGTGATTGTCATCAATTAATTTGAATCATTTCTCTTTTACTGACCAGTTTTTTTGCACTGTTCTTTTTGGGTGTTTGTCAGTAGATTTATTGAGTGAAAAACGCCAAATGCATATGATATCTGCACTTATGAATCATCACTGGGGTGAACTAAATGTAAAATGTTAATTTGCCTTATAAAATATACAGTATGTAACACATTTGTTTAGGAGATGGCATTATTTTGTAGTTACTACTGTTTCCCAGCTGTGTCTCCTAGAAATTATATTCATATACAATGAATCTGGAACAGAAAAAAACATTTTGAGGGAAACATAATGCTGAGCAAATTACATTTTCTGTTAACATAAAAAGGAAATGTCTCAGCAAAATGTTCACTGACAAGGTATTTCAGTTCTTTCCCACCAAATTAGGCGATCTTACAATACAGTATCCATTCGTAGTGACGCTATTGTTATTGTTTTTATTACCTTTTTTATTAACATTTCACTGAAACCACGAACCTTCCCTGAACTTTTGTTGCTATACCTAAGACAGGGGTCTGAACGCGAACCCAAAGCTCTGGTGTCAAGGTCCTGCACTTTGTACACCCACCATCCAGGCAGCCTTTACGTTGCCACAACAACATAATTAAGCAACATAATTTCTAGGAGACAGGGCTATGTTGATATGTGTGAATGAAACTGCAATAATCAGCGACCTCAGTTCTACCAACACCACATAAAATCTGAAAAGAGGCATAACGAAAGAGTTTGCAATTAATATTAATGTGTGTGCCACAACTCTTTACAGCTCCTTATCAACATCCTATGTTGCTCAGCTGGTGTTTGACATGTAATACAATATGATTAAATCAAAGTTTATATCCAAATATATTTCGGAGGAAACGGAGATCAAAAGTGTAACAGTTTGAAAATCATTGTGGGGCAACATCTGCAGTAAAATCCTGCAGCTTAATAGCTTCATGATATAATGAACACATAAAGTGGACTGATGAGGACGTATAGTAGCTGCTTGCTTTCTGACACCTGATGATTATCATGTTAACATATATTACTATGTTATGATGAATCATATAGCTGCATGGCAATCACTTTTTAATATAAGTTCCTCCGACACTTCAAGTTTAATGTAATGTAATTTGTACGTTTCAAAGTGCACAGCTTTGGCAACAACTTTTGCAAGGGGGCAAAGGCTAAAGGAGGTCTTTAAGACCTGGGGCAGTCGGTCCACGGGCTGGAATGCAGAGGCAGGCCTGTAAATTAGAGACCTAATGAAAACTCTCTGGTGTCCAACTGAAGCAATCATCTGGTTAGAATCAACCAGTTATTCCACTAATTTCCCCCACCGCTCTCTCCGAGCCCTCAATGCCTAATTTAGAAGAAAAGTGCATGTTCCATTTTACACACCTGCAGTTTGAACTCGAGGCTGTGATCCCTTCAGCAAAGTTTTTTTTTTTCTTCACTTATTTTTAAAAGCTGGGTGAAAACAATAAATCAAGTAACGAAATGCCACATATCTACGGATGCATATGAACCAACTGACCAGTTGTAAATAACAGATTAAACCCTAAAATCTTGACAGTAGCAGCATCTTTTACTAACAAATTATTTAACTGCAACAAGTTTCTCAAAGCACAATTACTAATACTATAATGCAAACTAATTTTATGTCAGGTTTAAAGATTAGACCGCAGGGTATGTTGTTGCCTAAAACAAGGTCTGAAACATCTCTCCGAAGACGTGGTCACTACCTTCCTCGGAGTTATTCAACCTTTCACCCACTGGGCCCCCCGAATCTGACCTTTAACCAGATGCCATTTGCTTAAAATCTCCCTGCCAGTTTCAACCTCTGGAACCTGCAACATGTTATAAGAGGAGAAGGGAACAAAGGCAGTAGATTAGAGGCCAGCTTGGTTATTAGTTTGCTGATACAGTTTTACAAGGGTCAGATGCAATGATAGGGAAAACAAGTTAAAGGAAGTAAAGGTGCTGCAGAGGCTCAAACTAAAGGCTGCTAATAGAGATGTAGAAAAACACTGTCATGATAGTGCAAAAAAGGAAAAGAAAACATGCAGTTTACAGCTGGAAAGCTACATTCATGTTAAATAAAACTGTATATATAGGGTCAGGTTTTGCATGATGACAGCAAATCGTCTTTTAATGCTGTTGCATGGCCGCGTTTCTCTCTTCTCAGTGGCTACATGTGGACTGAATATCAAACGATCAATTCCTCCAGTTTTCACTTCTTGTCACTGCTTGCTTTAAACGTCTTTGTGGATTTTGCTCCCCCTCAATCCCACATTATCTCAGTTAGAAAGTGTGTTTTTACCAGGGAGGGCGGCGGTGAGTGGAGGTGCTGATGTATTGAGCAAAGTTGCTTGTCTTTGCTGAAAGCTTTTGTTTCCTGGGGCTCTCTATTCATCACAAAGCCTTTGGTGGGAAGAGACATAAAGACAGGCTCTGACCCTGGTGTGAGCCCTTTCACCTCTGTGAACCCAAGGGGACAGATTTTCAGCAACTGTGCAATCACTATTAGTTGACCGCAGGGTCTGTAGTGGAAAATGGCTGGAGCCAGACAAAATGAATGGAGGGACATGGTGGGAAAATCTGGTAATTTATAGAAGTTGGGAGTCTATTTCAAAAGAGGTGATGGTGGATCAGCTGACATGTGAGGTCAAAGGTGATGTTTGGGCATGATTTCCTGCCTGTGTTACTGTAACATCTGTGTGTTAAGAGACGTCTGGGACTAAAGCATTTTGACCCTCAGGGGCATGATTGTGAAAAAAAGAAAAAAAAAGTGCTGCAGTTGAGATTGCTGATGTCAATGACCGCGTTTGACATTAAGCTCCAGAGAGCCACGAGATAAAATCCTAACACCGTTAAAAACAAAATAGCAAGTTGCTCTGAATTATTTAAACATTATAATGCAGCTTTAAATCAATGTGAACAATTTTTGAATAACTTACCATGACAACTTTCAACACTGCACTTCATTAAATTCACTTTTAAAGACAAAAGATTCTCCTGTAAAACGGCTCTCGGTCATCGCTCTCCTATGAGACCGGCTGTGATAAAGTGGATCGTTTTGGCTCTTGCACTGTCATCTACAAGTGTCCAAGTAAAGAAATACTGGGAGTCCCCAGCCCCAGGGCTAGCCATTAAGTAAATTGGCCTCTCTAGACCTATAGCTGTGTCACTGTCCGTGACGAGCTGCCACCTATTTGACCCACGGATAGGAGTCCAGTGCTGACCAGCAGCTGTTCTGTGGGCTTGTCTTTCCAAGCCTGGGAAGTGGTTCCTAATTAGCCTCCCACACCCATAAATGTGTCCAGTAGGTCAGTCACTCCTCGCTCATTGATCGCACTGATGTGTTCCGTGCTGAGGGTTGACTTAAGCTCCTTCATCAAAACGAATGAGAGGCAGTAGGTGACACAAGCAGTCTGCATGTGTCAAGAAGACCCCCAGAGGTAAACATCTCATTGGAGCAAACAGATGAGTTCACTGGCGCTGATTTATTACAGATTTAAAGTATCCCAAAAAAAAAAAGAAGATTATTAATTTAACATGTTATGTTTGATTTTAGAAACAGGATAAAAATAGAATATGTCTTCCACTGTTTCTATTGTCGCCTGTGTTCTTTTTAGATTTATCTCTAATGTCCTATTACAGACATCATGACCGGGTCAATACGTCAGCAGTAACAACCGCTGGTTATGACGGTAATGATAAATGGATGGAGCTACACCCAGCCCGAGCACAATATCATCTCTGGCATGTCAGACACAAGGTTCTCTTTTATCGAAGTCACAGGAAACAAGTCTTGAGGGCCTGCCCTCCACAATCACTCCCCCAGATATTTTTCTCGTCCTTTTCTACCCTCCGTGAGTTGTTTTTCTTTCATTTAGCTGGCCTCCACCAATAAAAATGCAAGCCAATTTTCCAGCGCATTAACCCAAGAGATCTTTAATACACAAGAGTTTTGGTGCAAAGGGGACGGCGAGGCCTCATGGAAAGATGGATGGGCCTGCCGACTAAGAGTGGGCAGTTTTCCCACTGCCCTGGTCTCAGCCTGGGACAAAGGCCTCATTGAGTGTGATGCTTGACATCAGCATCATAAACTAGTCATTGCTACAAAGACTCTGACACTTTAAAGTACCAGCTACTGCCGCTTTCTTTTCTCTCTGCGTTACAGCATTGCTCAGGCTAATCACGTCACTGGCAGTTGTTCCTTTTGTTCTGCAGATGCTGATACAAAGACTTTAAATGTAAAATAATGTCCAGAAAGGAATCCAGTTTCCATTTTCGGTTTCCTTTCTTTGGAGTTCTTTGCAGTCTATTACGTAAAAGGACAATCTGAAAGAATCTAGTTTGTCTTGATTTTGGTGACACCTTTGGCTGAAAGCAGTCACTGCTATGGTTTTGTGCCAGCACTGGCACATACAGAGTGTACAAATGATGCCTCATGACACAATGTGTGGCTTCATTCTGACCAACTTGTATTTATTTTCCTGATTTATATTTAAAAAAAATCACTAATTTGCAAGTTCTTTACAGACACAGGATGTTGTTGATGCTCTTACATTGAGTAGTGTAAATAATACTAGTACAAGTTCAGTGGCTACTGCATAATATCGACTAGCAATGTATGGTAGATTAAAAAGAACAATGTATATTATTACTTTAAGCATCTGCAGAAATTGGCTTGAGGCCATATGATGTTATTGTATCATTTACATGAGTCTGATCTCAGCGAATCAAAATTTTCTGACTGCATTTAACCGAAATCCATTCTTGCAGATTTTGGGTTTATTACCAGCCCTAATATTCTTCTAATTTGATTTAACCACATATATCAATTCCAGTATTATTCCAACAGAGACGGATTATGCAACCAAAACAAAAAAAAAAACACAATAGCGTAATAACCCTAAAGTCGAGGCATCAATAACACAAGGAGATATGAGTATGCCCGTGTCAGTGGAAGTCTGATCCTCAAACATGATGTCAGCTCAAAGCCAGTTTCAGACTCTCAATGTCATGGAAAAAGGCAAGGGTGCACTTTAATAGATTAAACACCGAGAGCCAGACAACTGTGCTGCCAGGGAGGTGCTGATGGATGCAGTCACATTTAATATGAATTCATGCTGGATTGCAACAAAAAAGTAAGGTCCGCACTGCATGAGACACAAACAACACGGAGCAAATGTTTCAACATCTTTAGCCTGAGAGGAAGAAAAAAAAAATGATAGCATTTCTTAGGAAAATTGCTTCTAGAAAACATTTGCAGACAACGAAAGAAAATATGAGATAAAGTAAAATTATATTGTGGAATAACACGTTATTAAGGTTTGATTATCATGAATTGAAATTATACAATTAAATTGTTTCCATGTTAAAGACGAAGGCAGAAAAACACAACTATTCCTTATAATTGCCGACTATTTTGGACTTAAATCGCCAGTTGTGCGTCCACGTATGTCTCTTTTACATTTGTCTACATTGTTTTCATTGATCAAGTCATAATGATGTTTGACTTGAAGCAATAATTGCTCTCATGGGCCGTAGCTGCAGTGCATTAGAGGACAAAGCGTCTTAATAGAAAGGAGTGTGTGTGGATGACAGAAACAGTGTTTTTATGTGTTTGTATCTGTGTGTGAGGGAGACGGAGAACAAGGGGAGCGCGGGGGAGGGGGGGTGGGGGTGTTGAAGGGTGAAGCTCAGACTGAACTCATATACAGGGAAACAGCTGCTTCACATTGCTAACCCCTGGAACAATGTGAAGATAGTATGTTTAGACAGGTTTGGGCAAGAATGGAGGTCACCAAACCTTTAGGGGAGATGTCAGTCCTTGCTGTCAGCCACTGGAAACACACAGTGAAATTACATTAGTCCTCACTGGCATCTACTGCAGTTTCTCTGTGCTCTAATCCTGCAGGGTAATGTACGAAGAATTTGAAGAAGAAATGAAATTTTTCCTCCACCGGCTCCTGTTTATTTCCTCGGTGAGTTTTTATTACGGGGATGCAATTCACAGTAAAGTAGCACGCCACCTGTCACTGATGTTATTCTGCATGGAAACAGAGGGATCCAAGTTGGTCCGATCGTGGGCCTTTAAAGAAGGCAAAGCCCTCAAAGAAGTGTGACACTATTCATCGCCGTGACTGACAACCTCGCAGCTGCCCCGTCGATCTATAGGGCGAAGTACTCCACTGTGTTTTTGTCACCTATTTACTCAGGCATGTGTAATCGATCTTTCGTGTGTTTGGAAAAAAGAAAAAAGAATACTTCAAGGCCTGGAGATTATCACCCTTGCCAGCTGGCTCACATGTGCCTTTGAGTCTATATTTAAATACAGTAAAATGATGAAGAATGAGTCGACGAGGAAACCATTACACATTGGCAAGCAGCAGCTTAAACATACTGTCCTGAGTGGGTCAGTTCAATACATTATCTCTGAGACAATGTACTGTCTCTGTCCTGTCGTGATTGATGACAATTGTTCTGATCTGTAATTTAAAACCCATTTATGAAGATCATTATTTGAACTATTAACTCACTTAAATTTAGCTTTTTTCGTCTAATATTTTGTTGTGACAAACTAATAAAGTGAGATAATCTTCTGAGATTATCTGCACCTTCCCTCTAAACCAGTATACACGCTGCCCTGTCTTTTGAATGACTCTGGCATTATTCTGTTAATAGTTATCTGTCCTCAAGTCCTTGACCTCCTCGAATTGTAAACACGTTTTTTACACCACTCTCAGCACTCTTTGACCAAGGGAGTTTTGTCGACAGTGGGGCCCAGGGATAAGCAAGCGGGGGCTGAACCTGTTCCGGCCTGCACTGCCCTCTGCAGCACCTCTGCTCCACACTCAGTCAAATTTCTCCCAGCGCTGCTGGATCACATGGGTTAATCTCTCCTGACCCCGACTCCTCAAAAGCACAAGCCTGGCTCTTTTGGACTCAGTCCCGGTGTGAGCGCAATGCAGTGCCATGGAAGCAGACCCCACACACATCCCCCTTGTTCACTGGCACCGGTTTGCAGACTTCAGAACAGTGAAGATAAGGTACAAGAATGTCAGGAAGTCTGACACCAATGAGCGGTATGGTAAACAAACAGTTGCAGACGTCTGCCCGCATCCCCTGCCCCTTAACGACCCTCAATTCCACCCTTTTAAATGTCAAGCGGTGAAATATGGTTCTTTGGTAAGGCTGTGTGAACAAATCACACTGCAGTAACTGAACGACCCAAAAAATTGAGGAGTCAAAAAATGATGCATTTATTTTATTACTAAATCACACTTTCAACCTAATTTAATTCACATTCTACACCAAAGCTTGAACTTCCTACAAAGAATTAAAATAATTCTAAATATAGCTGAGACATACTATAATAATGGGCTTTACAGACAGTACTTGCTAACAATAGTTAATGCACTATTTGTCTTTCAGTCATTTAAAAAGGGCAGGTGTTAATTACACATCACAAAGCTATAGTATGTTCACACCTAGAACTAATTTATATATGTTCTGCATACATAGTCAAGCTGTCCCATTGCAGCCCCTTGCCAAGGCACTTAAGTCCATATCACACAATACTGTGTGTGATATGTCCACAGAGGTTGCAGGTAGCGCTGAGAGGGAACACTGACAATTATATATGCATGGAAGGTAAAAGGAACAGAGCAGGATATCTATTGGGAGGCTAATGCTCTGATATCCTTCCACAGTACTTTGATCCCTGCGGTGTAGTGAAGCAAAAAGCCAATCATTCTTAACCACATAAAAGTTAACAGAGCATGGCCTGGTATTTAGCTTTATGTTTATCTGTGTTATTAATGTGGGCAAGAGGAGCGTGGCCTGTCACTGCGGGTCAGATTGGCAGGTGTTGAGCTGTTCTGACGCTGTGATTTCACAGCCTCTTTGCTCTCGGCTTCAGGTGAGTGAAATGATGCTTGCTTTAATAGGGGACTTCAGACTGACATGTGTAGGAGTATCATATGGCTCAACAATTGTCGCACCGCTCTGTGCTTTTCCTCCCTCAAAGAACAAATAAAGCTGCCATGCACTGAAATAAGTGTGTTGAGGTGCTGCAAAAAAGATAATTCGTTGATCTGCTAAATAGGCAGTGCTTTGAGGAGGAGATAGCATCGGGGGGGGGGGCAAGTGAGTGGCGGTGGGAGAAAGGCAGATAAAGAAATGTGAGCACGTTTTTACACATTCTCTGAAACCACAGGCAATCCTGATGAAGATGATAGAGGGAGTCTCTGATTAACCATCCGGTAAGCAGGATGTATGTCCCTGCCAAGGCAGACAAATGGTACTATTGTAATGCTATGACAGTCTTTGATCATTTTTTGTGTTCGGGGAGATATCTTCATCAGAAGTGCTCCTTGTTAAAGCTGTCACGGGCTAGCAGGCATAAATATTTGCAATGTATTAGATTCCATGGGCCATCAATATACAATAATTACACTGAACATATGAGCGCCCTCGGGCAATTTCCAACATTAAAGCACATGATTTGTCTTTCTACTTTTTTAAATCCATGTTTTATTAAGCTCTTTAAGATCTCAGGGACGGGCGTATAAATATCATTTTCAATTTGAATGGCATATTATCTAAAATGTAATCATATTAATTAACATTATATTATCTTAAATTTGTGCAACTAATGTGATTTGTCTGCATGTGCTTCACTACGTGGATTTTTTTTAGGCTAGCTGACAAAAATTGAGATGTTGAGCTGCAGACTAATTGACCTATAGCAGACAGCAGAAAACTTTTCACAGCCAGAAGCCCATCTGTATGGTTCCACTGAATATGCATGGGGCTAAGTATGGTCTAGCCTGAGCCATTAATAATCTTGTCATCATAGCTCAGAACTCCCAAGTTATTCGCTTATTGTCTAACTTATTTCGCAATCCTCCGGGTTCTGACAACTCCCCATTACTACAAATGTCACAGCTGGAGTCAAAAAAGCAAAACCTGCTGAAATGAAAGCGGTGGTTCACTTTTCTTTAGTGGGATTAAACGCTTGGTGACTTTGCAAGGGATTTGCCCACATCATGCATACAAAACAACTCCTGGCTGTGAGCAGAGGAGACATTTTTTTTTGCTAGTATGTTGAAGCATAACTATGTGTGTGTGACTGTGTGTGCATGTGGGAGCTGCCCCGGCCCTATGGTGAGCAACTATCAGGAGTGTGAAAGCGGGGGGTAAGAAGACTGACGCAAGGTAGCATTTGCAATTGGGAGGTTTTGGTTTCAGGCTCTCCAGTCATCAATCATCCCGGGCCTATTCTGTTCTTTGACAGCTCACTACAAGGCTTGACATTTAACACTCACGACCCTGGACCAGGCTGTGCTCGAGACCAGAGACTTCAGAAACACAAAAATTGAATAGAATGACACTTTTCCCCTCTTCAGTAAGTGGTAGAACTGAGGCAAAGCAGATACAAATTAATAATTCCCATCTGCAATACACTTCACTCTGGCAAAATTACTGCTTAAGGCCCCGTGTTCCCCCTTTGCCCCCTTACTCTGACATACACAAAAGAGCTAAATGAGAAAGTCAAGAGGCCTCTAGGCCTATTAGACTAAACGCTAGTATGTTTTTTTTATGTGCGGACGGACTCTGTGAACTTTGGGAGAGGCAGCTTTGAAACTTACAACCCACCAAATCATTAGTAGTGTTTTGGAAAAGGGAGAGCAACGATATTTTTTATTATAGCTTAATGTTTCAGTTAGCACTGCAGCGTGATGGAATCTGGATTAATTGTACACATTTCAAATCATGCGGGAACATCTCTCTGTCCTTAAGCTGCCTCTGATATTACACTCATTCAAATTTCCAAGGGGAAATGAGCTTATGTTTTGTGACCACATTTGGTTTTCTGCCTTTTTGGGTCAGTAGGTCGCTATAAACAGAGTAATAATATTGAAAAAACACTGCTCTGATAATAACAGACATGACCTGACATGAACCGGATAAGGCGGCACTATGCCCTATGAAATACCAGATTTACCAAATTTGAACAGGCTTTTTTATTTTTTCAATAAGCACATCTGTCAGTCCAGAGATGTCACAGTGTGACCTACCCAAAACTATAAAAACTGGATCAGCAGCATTATATAACAAACCCCATGCACCTCTCTCTCCCTCTCTATCACACACACACACACACACACACACACACACACACACATACACATGTTTGTGATCCATGATAACTCGACAAAGAGCATGCTTTTCATTTACACTGTTTTCTCTCAGGCCATACAAGCATGAACCTCAATGTCTTCCCTCATGGATTTAGTATGTGGATCCCGATAACATCGCCTGGACATCAACCATATCCATTCACTCTTATGTCAGGGAATTGATAGCTTCTTTTGGATTGTGTGAGCCACGGAAAATCTCTTCCATCTTTGTGTGTGATACGCTCTGCTTGCTGCATACTAAACATGTTGCCAGACAACTGGTCATGTCTTAACTGTGAAACTGGCAACTATTGTTCGTGCTGCTATTGAACATGCCTCTAACGACTCCAAGGGCAACCTTTCATCTCGCACAAGGTACCAGGGTTCTTAAACAGTTTCGTATGTTCCTCGAGGCATTTAACGTAACAAGTTGATAGTCTAGACAATTAAAGCGCCATAAAGAAACAAAGTAAAAAAAAAAAAAGTTTTTTATTTTACTGCATAAAGTAAACAAGTGCACTCCAATCTATCCACAAGAATATTTAGCACATATTTAGTCCTGCAGTATGTCACTTGCGTGTCTCTTGAGGATCTCTGTCATGCCTCTTAATATGTCACTTTTAATGTGTGCCGAGAGCCACATACATGCACGGCAACACAAAATATGCACACGCACAAACACACCAGTGCAGATTGTTGTCCAGACGATTGGTTGTGATGTCATCATAGAAAACCTCTTTTCTGAGAAAGATTCATCAGATTATGACCAAAGCTGAGCCTTTCTTGCAACACTCCACTAGCTGCACCATATGGTTGGGTCCTAAAGCCATGGGTGGAGGGTTTAATGACAGAGCGGATGTGCAGCGCACATGCCGAGGGATGTTGGGGGATGGGCTAAAAAAACACTCATCAAGTCTTTGGCCTGGAAAGGCTGCACAAGGTCAGCTGTGCGGCGGGGGCAGGGTGAGGGAGCCAGACACATGTCTACAACAAAAGGCAGGTGACCACAGCTAAACTTTGTATTATGGAAAACACAAGAGTGAACAATAAAATATTTTCCATCTAATCTTTTGAAAAACGCTATTCTTTATTTAGTATTTTACAGTATTTAAACGTCCATCACAGCACTGACCCGTTTAGCGATTAATAACAACATCTTTCCTCAAATACATGAGGTCGACAGTATAGGCACATCACCAAAATATAGTGACATGGAGATCCAATCCTCTCGGCAAATATGCACAGCTGCCAGTGTGGGGTGTAGGGATGAGTAAACAAAGATGGACTCATAATTAATGTTTACTAAGGCTGATGCAACTGCATGACATTTCTACAACTGCACGACTTGCCCACTGACCACAAATGATCTCTATAAACACTTTTAGTCTGACATCTCTCCTTTAGAGCTGCACACATGTTTAAACATAGATTCTTAATTCCCTCACCAATTGTGGCTGCCTAATAGCTTGTCTCCGCGGCTAAATCAATCCGATGTAGAGAAAAATAAAAATAATTTGGAGTACAATGCTGAGGTCGATTTGAGGACATCTGATTCTCTGCCCTCTAAACATTATGAATATGTATATTTTAAACCCCTAAGTTTCAGAGGAAGAAACCACTTTGTTTTTCAGTCAGTGCATACCACTACAGACACAGCTTTAGGTTATATTAGCCCAGCAGTGGTGAGGTGGGACATGGGGCAGCCCGAGGAGTAAGAAGGCAGGGCAAATGATTGATGGAGTTGTGGCTGGTCTATAAAGGTCTGCAAAGAGTGCTTGGAGATAATCAGAGAGAGGGTGTCTGCAGGCCTCATAACCCCCTCCCCATCGCACACAAACATACGCACACAAACATGCGCACACCCACATACGCTGACTCAAGAGACGAGATGAGACGGGAGCTTCCGAATTATTAAGCAGACCGAGGCACTGATGATGAAATTCTGAAGGTTGGGCGTAACAAGAGGCACCTTACAAGGGTCATAACCTTTTCCTTGCTGGGTGTTTTGTTCTTTGTACCCCCCTCACAACATCACCTTCCCACCTCTGTGTTCACTGGGGGGCAGGTGAGTGTGCGTGGGGTGTGTGTGTGTGTGTGGGGGGGGGGGGGGGTTGTGTTACATCCCTGTTTATCTGTTCATGACCTCTAGCCGGCAATTCTGCACTTGATAAGAGGAGGGCTCGCCTCATAATGTGCACGGCAGCTGATATCAGCCCTGTATCCTTGTGAAATTGATTACCAAGGCCCAGGGAGCGTGCAGAATATAATAAATAGAGATGACACATAAGGCACACATGGACTTGTAGGCTGATGGGTAACACTGCCTCAGCAATTACCTGCTACCCACTTAAAACAGGGGTCATGCAGGGCAGGCTGGCAGTGGAAGGAGTTATGGTTATTTCTTATTTTCTCTGCAGGGTGAGACACTCTGTGAAACATCTCTCTCTCCCGCCGCATGTGTGTGTGTCTGTGCGTGCGTGTGTACGCAAGCAGCTGTGTCTCCAATGTGTGAGGGTTGGGTGTAAAGACTTGGGTAACGTGTAGTTAAGCAAAATTATTTTAATATTATCCAACTATATTATAACTATGAAGCATAACAACAGAATATTAATAATAAAAGCAAGTACCATTTAAAAAAAACAAACAAACAGAATAACACTTAGTTGGTTATTTAGGACCTTTAATAATTTTGTCTGCAGCCTGGCTCATGTCTCTCAATACTGAATGGTGTTGACTTATTCATTACTTGAAGCTGCAACCTCCAGGGCTGAAAATGAAGTCAACGTCCAAGCACTAAAAGCTGCAGTTCTTCGAATGGCCACTTGAGGCTGATTCCAAAAGTTAGTGAATCCTGTGACACCCATGTTAAAATGCCCAACTTTACAGGAAAAATAAGAGCACAGTCTCACTCCGAAGGCATCGAAATCTGTTGCTTGGGCAGTGACTTGCGGCCGTGACCAAAACGTCAATACGTGATGAGATTGGATTGAGAATGTGTTGGAGATAAACATTTACAGCCTGGTACAAAAAAATTTAAGCTAATTTTAGTGTAAGGGGTGAATTTTTATATGACTCACCCATTTACAGTCTCATTAAGACTTACATTTACATATAACTACGGGCGTGCCGCTTTGAGTGACAGTCTGTCTGCAAGATGTCGCTACAGTCTATACTGTAGGTCAAATCCACACCTCCCTCCTCCACCCTCTTGTCAAAATATGGTCACTTCTGGCCCCAAAATATCAAGATGGCGACGGCTGAAATGCCAGACTTGAAGCTTCAAAACAGTAGTCCACAAACCCATGGATGATGTCATGGTGGCTTCAGCCATTATTTTATACAGTCAATATGGTCTAAATATTGGTTCAATTTGCTTTTGTTTTTCTATGTTTAATGACACTTAATGTGGTATTTCTTGCCATGAGTATGCTATAAAGGAGATATGACCTCACTGTGGATAAAGTTGAATGGGCAAAAATCCCAAAAACCGAAATAGCTGATCCTTAATAGTAGAAGCTCTTAAGTGAGGGTGAACCTGTGTCACAGAGTAGTGATAAATAAGCTGTAAAAGGAAGCTCCAGGCCAGTCCTGTCACCTGACCCCACAGCCAGGCCTGGAGCAATTAAATCATTTAGGGCCTTTCTATGATACTACTGTATAGTTCTTTTTCAATGAGTTCAATACGTAGATAGCAGATAGACAGACAGCTAAAAAGACAGACATCATCACTTTTGTTGCTACAGTCATCAACATCATTAGCAGAGCAAAACCCTCATTATGTAACTCAACAGCATAGTCATAATCATTATTGTAAGAATACAATGGCTTTCACTATTCCAATATCATCTCATAACATTTACAGTTGAGACATTTTCTTAATCATCTTTAATCTGCGTGCCCTTTATTACGCCACCAGCCGTCTAGTAACTATTCCCACTTCCGCAGAGAGACCATAATCACTCAGCCTCAGACTTGAAGATGCCAGGGCTGTTTTTTCTTGTCATCTAGCACTGCTCGATGACTAATAATCTGTTATATTACACTTGCATCACATCCCCAGAACAAAAACAATCAGTTTTATGACAAAATACTCGATATTTGCTCAAACAATGTATCAACATTTAGCATCATATAGCTTGTACATTACATGGTCTGAAAGAAGTTTGTTATTGCAGTTATATTCCACCATGTTGATTCAAAAGTTTTATTAATCTCTATCAAATGTGATCATTTATTCCAATTAAGTTGTAACTGACATGTTCTGTCAAACAATTTGCAAAACTATGAACACAACTTATCTCTCCATCAAACTTGTGCAGATAGCAGAATAAAACATTGTTTTAATCATCTGTGTGATGCATTTTGTTCTAATTGTTTGTTGCATAATAACAAATAAAACACCAGACTATCACTTTAAAAGACAGGATATAAAGTATTCCAAAATGATTATCATAAAAACAAGCAGGGTTATGAAAATCAGGCCAACCTGTTAGGATGATAACAAATTGTGTGATGGGAAAAAGAGAAAAAATGCTAATTCCTCAATTGTTAAATTTCGAATATTTTGGCTGATTGATTGCAAAAGTAAACACTTTTTGAAATTGGTAATGTTGCTTTTATCCAAATTAATACAGTAACAAAGTAACACTGTGATGAATAACACATTACTCGCCAACGCTGCAAACAACACATCCAGGCTGTTGTTGTGTTTTAAAGGAAATCACCGACATTTCAGTTGATTGTGTACCGCATATTTAATTGGCCCACAAGAAAATGAATGCATTCATGTTCTAAAAGTTTCCACCTGAGATATCTGAGCAAGCGTGGTGCATAATGTATGGTTCATTTCAAAAACAGGCACTCCAGTTGCTTAATGTTAGCATAAAGCAGGCCATGTAGATGTGGTGCTTGCCGTTTCAATGAAGAAATCTGAATGGCTGTAAGCTGCCAGGCAAACCTTTATATCTATTTGTTCCACTTGTCTGGCTCTCAATGAGTTTAATCAGCTGAGAAGAAGCCGTGAGGGGGGTGTTGCCTTACCCGCCCATACATTAGAGAGCCCCCCACTCACCCCCCCTGCACCACACACTCACACTCAAATACACACAACCCCACAGCCCCATTCTCTGTGCATCGATGTGAGAGTTGAGGGTCTCCCTCTCCCCTGTTGCCTTACGGATTATCAAGTACACTTCAATTACTGCCGATCGATACACTTCTGGCTGCAAAAGGGAGTGTGAGGGAAATTAGACAGACTTTGGGTATGGCCGTGACTACAAAGCAATGGATTAACACTGATATGCATCTCTTCATTTACATCAGGAATGGGCCCATTCTCCATCAGCACACTGCACTCTCCTCTGCATGGACGTACATTCACATAGGCTTTAAGGGGACTTTTTGAAAGATTGCTTCTTTAAGTGCTGGGCAAGGTGAGGGCAAGCCTGTCATATACTGTAGGAGGATTAAAACCTACTGTAGTCACTACGGCAAAGGAGCCACTGTAACCAGGCTTTCAAAGTGAATACAAGAAAAGAGGTCCTGTGTAGAACCATTAATGTCATCATGATAATACTATGTCTTTGTAGGGGCGTCGAGTGTGTGTATGTGTGTGTTGCACTCCAAATTGGCCAGGACTCATTAAATGATTAAAGACACACTAATCCCAGAGTGCTCCAACACTAAGATTTATAATCCAGCCAGGTTCAAATATTTGCTGTAAAAGAGAAGAAAGGAGCATTTCCACTCTTAGAAAATGCGCGTCAGCAGATAATACAATGGCTGGCGTTGGTAGGAAATAATGCCGGAGTACTCGTCCTCCTAAACTGAGAGGAAAGGGAAATGAAAGCAGTGCTGTGGAAGAGGATAAAAAAGAAGTAAAAGTGTAGGAAGAGATAAGCAGTGGCTGTATCCCCCTGAGGCAGGCTGTGAAGGTCTCCCAAGCACGGCCCCTGATTCTGAACCCCCTCCAGGTCATCTGCCCTCGCTCTCCCACCCTTCCTCTCTACAGAGGCAGTAAAAACACTCCAACACCTGGGTTCCCCCTCTGCTCTGCGTGCGCTACAGTACTACACACCTCCGACTACATTTTTCATCTGCGGACAACACAAGCTCAAACACAGAGAGAGAAGAGAGAGCGCTTTGTGATTAGGTCTCGACATAAAAACAAAATCTCATCTCTGATTGTTATTGTGAAGGCCAAGTAATAATGACCGCCATTACAACATCTGTAAAGAGATTATTATCGACTGACCTTCAAACATTCCTAAAACATAATGTCATTGATGTGTTGTTGTTTTTTTTGCAGACGGGAAAGGCTACAGGGTTCAAACTAAACTTTTGGAAATCATCCGCGTGTTTTCCCTCTATCTCAAATTAATTAGCGTTACAAATATTATCATGTGCTCTCTGAAGCCTGTGAATCCAACAGTTTGTTTTGGTCACGATAATTTAGATTTGTCTGTCACCAAAGCCCGTGCTCACAAGGCCCGCTGAACCATATCCACTCCTCTCATCTCAGGGTCAGAGTCACATTACACATTACTACCCAGAGTGGGAGTTCAGTTTTGCGTCTAAAATGGCCTCCCTCTCCAAATAAAGATGCCTCTCTATTGAAAGCTCCTCACTCCACCATGAATTTGGTCTCCCCCCATCCCCTCCCCTCCCTCCTTCCCTCCCACTGCAATCTGTCCTGCCAGCTCCCACGGTTTGTCTTTGGAAGTGATCCGTCCCTGAGCGTTGAGCAGAGCCACTTCATGTTCACATCGGCCCCAGAGGCATTCCTGCCTGCCCACTACTCTTGCTTTCTTTTGTCAGCCAAATGGATACCAATTAAATCAACTGTTCTCCAATTAGAATTTGGAAGAATCTATCTTGTTCAGTGTTCTAAATCCCACTGCTTGACTTCTTTCTCTCATGTAGCTCCTTTCCTGGAATCAGTTACAGAGAAAATGAGACTAGTTATTTCCTGCAATAGGATACTCCTGGGTTTCTTTGTTTTTTTCTGTTTGTTCAATACATTAAAAGTGCATTTAGTCAAATGTTTATAAGACTGTACACAAGGGACGTTATTATGTTGGAAGTTAGGTTAGGGGCAACGGTCAATTGTGGAAAAACGAATCAGGACTTTGTGACAGAAAAAAAAATCCCCAAACCAGGGCGATCATTAACAGCAACGATTCACATTTTAAACTTGAGCTTCTGTCTTCTTACTGTACGAAACAGTGGTTTCCTTGCTGCTGAATAAATAAAATAAAAACTACATTTCAACCCCTGGATACCTGCACATAAGCTTTAGAGACATGTACTCATATACCGCCCTCACACAGAGGCCACTATTTGATTAATATAAGGAGGGGCATATCTTAATCTGCAGACAAGGACAGCGAATGGCTTGGACTCGAGCCACGTCATTATTGCCTAATAGTCGTGTTCAGAAAGTATGCCCCATTGTGTTTCTTATGACCAGGCAACACCCCCTCCTGCCACTCGAAATCACATCCAGCTAAACAAACCAGCCGGCCTGCTTCCTGTGGAGCAGCGATTCAAATCCCAGGCACTAGTTTAGCCCTCTGCAGCCTGCCACCCTCCACATGTGGACCTCTCACCCTGTTGCTTTATCGTCCGACTCCATCATTAATACACCGTAGGATTACTCGAAAATAAGATTTGATTTTCAAATCCTAACCTGGTTTACATCACCTCCTCTGCTTTACATTAGCCACTTGTTAGCTTTAGAGTACTGTTAGGTAATCAGCCCCCTGTAGTGATTCAGTAATAGAAACACCAATCAAGTCCTCTTGCAATGTAAAGACAATAAAGTGAGTTTCTAAATTAGGCGAATGTGTTCTCCCTGATTTGCTTGTAATTTACTGACACATTAATAGTCCTGATGGAACAACAAAAAGCTCAATCAACAAGTAGCAAAGCCAATAATGAGAATTTAGTAATACTTTCATATCAAAATAACTACAAACACTTTGCTTCACTCATTCAATTATGTCTTCTATTATTATGAGCAGTTTCATTGTGATTATTTTTAGCATTGTTTCATCTGGGGGAAAAATATCAACTTACAAAAGGCTAAATGTGAGCGACTGTCAGAAGACTATTTTAATCAATACAACTTATTCAGCTTTTCCCTCCATGAGGTTGGCTAATATGTAAATAGTGTTGCTTGGACACTTCTGGTTTTGGATGTTTGACGGCCCCCTACTTTTACTTTGTTATGCTTATCTGCTTTAAGAATGGAGCCTTATTGTGTCGGAACAATGGAAGCCCTTTTATGTCCATCACTGAACAAAGATGGCAACCGACACTGTGCAACAACACACTGAACTAACTATTTCAAACTGTTTGCAGGAGATTTTCTCTCCGGGGTTGATCAGTATCTGTGATTTCTGGGTTGTATAACATCTACAAATATGGGTAATCGCTCTGCATATCTGGTAGTGATGCAACCAAAATCTTTGTCTTCTTCCAAACACTATTTCAGTAAATATACTGGCAAGATTCAAATGTTTTCTTTACATGTAACACTGGTCTATATATGTTGTTTTAATTGATGCATATTTATACAATCAAAATATTGGTTAGCTATAAAATAAATGAAAGTTGGAGCTCTTCTGCAATGAGACATAACCTTATTTGGTACTGGGGTTTTTTTTGTATGCACCTGCTGTTGAAAAGACAAATAAATTTATATATATATATATATATATATATATATATATATATATATATATATATATTCACATTGTTGCAGTACAATTTATTCTCTTGTACTGGACTCACTTTTGGCACCATGCCGATGGTTTATTTTTTTCTCAGTAGGTATTTTGTTACAGAGATAATATAAATTATGTTAAAACAGTAACTGATGGAATAAATATTGAGCTCTCAGTTTGTACAATTCACCTAATAGAGTTATATTACAATGTACTATTTTGCAAAAGCAAACATCATAGGTCAGTTGTTAACCCCCAGAAATTCCATTAGATATGTGATGTTATAACTAAAATGAACTGAAAGCCAAAAAAGAGTCATGTTATGATATGTCCATTAAAACAATTGTAATGTTTTATGTCTGCCTTTGCCTTTTTAACAATGCCCTGAATGCAGCATTGCCAAATCAGGATATTTCATCCTATCCAAATAAAAAAACGCCGGTTTATAAATGTACTTGCTCCTTTTTCAACACTTCCCGACCCTCAACCTCAGAGCTGAACTCTCAAATGCCTCCAGTCGGGAATCCATCTGAGTGAGCCCTTAATGAACGCCAAAATACAGCACTTGTTATTCCAGCTGTTGACTGAGTGTATAAACACAGGGAGTACATAATTTTCACTCTTCAAAGTAGCTTGATTTATATCATACAGAACAGAATTAATATGCATAATTTGTATCACATGGAGAACATTTCCAGACATTAGTACGAGAGCTACATTAAAATAGTAGGCTATATTCAGTCACTGCCACCCACAGTTTAAAACCTTACTCACTGTAAGGTAAATAAAGGAACAATCACAGATTTTTTTTTCCACTGACTAATTCCAGAAGAAGAAAAAAAGAAAAACAATTAAAAGTCCTTTCCCCTTCCCATCCAGACTATTCCCACGCATTTTTTGGCAGAGCTCTGCTGATGATCTCCAGAGGCTTTGCTTCTTGAGGAACTTGTCAGGAAAAGATCCACATTTCCCAGGGATGAGTGTGGGTGAAAGTGAGAAGGAAACTGCAAGACAGAGCAGAAGTTTGAGTACAAGCCAAAAAGCGAGAATTAAAAGTGAAAAGAGGAGTTCATGTATTGACAGGGGGGAGACATGGGGTTAAGAATTTGAGGACTGGGCTCAGGCTGCGGGGGGATTTGTGATATCCTCAGAGAAAGGAAAGAAAAGGCTAAACAGAATAGAAAAAAAATGGCACCTATCTGTCAGGGATCTCGAGCTGACTTTTGTATGTTAAAAGAAGTGATGGCATTAAGGAGCCGAGGGAGAAATATAGATCCTTTAATATCACTTTTGTTCTTCAAACTGTGACCCACTGAACACAAGTGCATTACTAATCAGTTTAACCCTGTTCGACTAATTCAACTCTGTAGCTTCACATGATGTGTGGCTGACACAAGTGCCAGTCCCACTCTAGAGTCAGCGTGGCCCAGGAGCCCAGGCCAGGGCAAAAGCCTCGACCTCAGAGGCATACTGACCTGGCAGGGGGACACCTCTCATGGCATTTTGACATCAGGTTCAGAGACAATAGAAATCTTTCCAACAGCATCTTATAGACTCCTCAACCTGCCACTATTATGATATTATCCTTATTCAAATGAGGGTTCATTTCCTTTGTTTTTTGATTTGTCCTCGGTGACATTTTGTTGATGGACTGGGTCAGGCCTATGAGTAGTGGGTCACAAGCTGACAGAAATGTCAAAACTGGTTTCCTTAGCTTTTCAAACACAAACACACACACACACACACACCATGCCTGCTTGTTCTATCTCTTGAAATGAGGCCACAAAAAGACAGACCAAAACCCGCATTTCCTTCATTTCTATAACATTTGTAACATAAACATCCAAAACTATCGGTGTGTCATAAACTACATAGACACTGATTTCATAGTAAACATCAGAAATGTATTAAAGCTATAATTAAATACACATATGCAGTGGTTAAATAAAAATATGCACCCTGTTAAATTTAGTCCATCCCTTATGTCTAATATCCTAAGTCAAGGATTACCATCTTGTTTTCTTTTTGTCAGTCCAGGACATGACCGTCTCTGGGGATCTCCAAACTTCACAAGCCCCACAGGAAGTCACTACTGTCACGCCCGTTAGGTCAATAAGCACTTTGAGCAAAAGAGGCCCTACACTCAGCTGTGGACATACTTTTATAATGTAGACATGATTTTTCCACTTACTTCTTGTGCTCTTTGTCTTATTAAGTGCTCTGATACAACAACGTTTTCAAAGTTGTATGTGCTGTTGTCAGAATCCTCAATGGCTATTTGCTGATAAGGATTTGTTTCTCTTTGTTTTCTACTTGTTGTGCTTGAGACGATGGCTGCCACGTAGATCCTATGTTAGCATCACATCTCCCAGTACGACCAAAACTATAAAGGTAAACAGTATCTCAAAAACTTTCAGCATCTGTATTCTTAACTAAGATAAACATGGACACCTCAGGCTGACGCTGATATCTCACCCTTGGATCACTAGACTGTCTTTATCCCAGATTTCTACAAATTAGAGGCACATGCAGCCTTGCTCATTCATCCTGTTCTTTTGAATCCTGTGCCAGAACTACCTGCAAGCCAAAAGCAAGAGACTTTACAGGGTCACATTATTGAAAAATCTTTTATTTTCAGAAACATTCAGCCTCTGCTCAAAACAAGAGCTGCTTTAATTGTGATTTCAGATAATAGACATTGGCGGGAACAATCGGCTGAAAATGGAGTCAAATATGCTACTATATAAAGAAATGAACAAGCTTTTCTTTCCTAGATATAATCTACTTGGTGTGTTTTTTAGCTGCCCATAGATGAGTAAAACACCACTCATTGAATAAGTTCTCGTACAGCGCCTCTCCTCCAAAATGTGGATGTTTGATGAGCTGCACTTGATGCTGACAGTGTCTGAGCCTCATTACAAAGCAATACATCCCCATCATTACACTGCCGTTGTCAATTGAATGGCTCAGGACATTAGTGAACAGACTTACAGCCAACGCCTGGAATATCCATACAATACTATAGATCCCAGTGGATCGTTAGATTCTTGAGTGAGTCAAGGACAAGTTCTCTACATGGGAAACATTGGAGGTTCTTCAGCTCACCTTGAAGCACAATGAAGCTGAGAAGTCAGTGCTGAATGCAGGTACCACTTCTCCTTCTGCCACAATACTGAGATGTTTACATACTGTATGGCATTTTCCCAGCACATGTTGGCACTCCTTGTATAAATATATCCAAACAGTGAATGTCATATTGCTTATAAATGTTTAGAATAACATGAGTGACTCTAATTTATCTTATGCTAACACACTCACAATGACAATGCCAATATGCTGCTGTTTAGCAAGTTGACTGTTAACCATGCTCACCATCCTATTAAGCATGTTAGCAGGCTAACATTTGCATATTAGCACGGAACAGAAAGTACAGCTGAGGCTAATGGGAATACCGTGCTTAAGGCCGAGACACGCCATACCAGCTTGTGGTGATAAAGACCGGCTGGTGCATTGCCTCATGTCGCATGTTCTCAGCTTAAGAGTTGCCAAAGACTAAAGCCAACGGCCAACTAGCTCATATGTTCTGTGCCTGCATGAGAGGACATATCCCTCCATACCAGCAGGTGGCGGTAGTCTGTATTTGGAATTCAAAAAGGGAAACTGGGAGAGTGACAGGATGGATTCAAGATGCTAGTTAGCCAGTTAGCATATTAACAACACAACCTGACACTGAAGAAACAAAGGATATTTACCAATTACGAACCATTTCTGCTAAAGAGCTTGATGGTTGAAAAATGATCTTACCATATATAAACAATCTGTTTCAATCTTATGCCCTTTTGACTTTGGTTGACATGCTGAATCAGCCACAAAACAGCCAATAAGGGCAGACTAGTGCAAATGGACACATTGTGATACTAGGGCGACAGATGCTCACCTATAGGCCTACATTAATTGACGACTGACCATCAACTTAATGTGTCAGGGCTCTTAAACCAAAGCTTAAGACATGAAGTTTGGACCTGATGATGGTGCTAGATGAAAAGTAATAGATCAAGTAAGTCATTATAAATCATCCAGGGGGTGAACATGCATGTCTGGCCTATACAAATTTTTAATGAAAATCCACTTCAGGATTAAATATCACACTCAAAACCACAAATGTCGACTTTGTGGTGGTGCTAGAAGTAAAGTCAGGAGATCATGAGTCAGTAGGATTTGTCCTCTGGAGAACATGAATGTTTGAGTAAAGTTTCACGGCAATCCATCCTAGAGTTGTTAAGATATTTCAGTCTGGACCAAAGTGGTGACCAACGAACTAAAGAGGTGACATTGCCATACCTTGCACAATGCTGCTAGTGGGGTAAAAACATAACCCGGGTTCCTCAGCCGAACCACATGGCAAACAAACCACGAACATATTCAGAGGTTCAACAGAGATTTTCAAAGTAGTGGATGTTGCACATACGTATGTTGGAGAGCAGTGTTGAAACTGACCTAAGGCTTTGTAAAGCTCATATTCGACAAGGTTTTGAAATCAGTCTAACACAGTGACAGTTCCCAATTGAGAACTTCATGTTCAAGCTTTATAGAATTGGTCTAAAATTGGCCTGATTAGACTTTTTTTTAATTTTTTTTTTTAGATATTTTAAAGTGCAGTCCATTTAATTTCTCTCTTATGACTGAATTAGAGACTTACCCTTGGATTTTTCACCAGATAAGAAACAAAATCACAATAAAAAACAAGATGAAAATTTAAATTATTTGGGCTTTTGGTTTTCTTCATTCTGAAATAATTCATTGAATGTATGAAACATAATTGCATTGCAAGCTGCATTGGAATCAACTACATCCAAACCATGTGGGAATCAGCGATATCTCACTGTTTTACATGATATGGGTCTTATGTCTCTACTTGGTCACAGGCTACCAAAGTGTAGTGCATGTCAGTTTGTCTTTATTAAGCAACAAGCAAGTTTAATCAATGTTGGGGAAACTGTATGCTTTCTTCTCTCTAATGTGCCATTAAGAGCCATTCAGAGTGACTGAACAGTTGTCACAGAAAGTGGAGAAACACTGAGTAATCAATGATAGTTAAGAACTGCAATTTATCACCTTGCCACAACTGAGAGTTCGCAAAATGAGCCCTCCTGCTTGTAGGAGAGAATGTGTTGGGGGAAGCTTGGGCGATATGGTGGCCGAGGCACACAAGGGTCAGGGCCCAATTACTCTTCATCTACTGCTCCTCATCACCACTGGCAGAAGCACAGTTCAATTGCTGCATTATCTAAGCATATCAATAGTGCAGAATTAAAAGTCATTGATTTTTTGCAAGGGTTTTTTTTTTCTTTTAGTCAAAAGAAGGTAGAAGGAGCTGTTACTCTGAGCTGATGTCTGTAAATGAGTAAACACTTGATTGGAAATTTGAATTGGTGGAGCAAGTTATGTTTCTCTTTGTGATATGCTGTTTAAAATAAGTCAGCTGCAGAGTCAGCTTTTTTCAATTTCACCTTTCCAGTAAAATTCAAGGTTTTAACTGTGTTATATGTTCTTATGCTGCTTTTTAAATACTTCAAGACATATCATGAGTACAATAAGCAGTCAACGCCATGGTTGAGTAGTTTTGCCTTGAAACTAGTGTACTAATGACAGTCTCAAAAACACTGATTCTGACTTCCAGAGTTTGCTATGTCACAAACCTAAGGAACAAATCCTGTCAACTTGCAAAGTGTGGCTTTCAATATCTTTAGCATTATGCTACGGCAAAATGAGGCATATGAGAGGAGAAGCCAGGCTACAGGCTGTATTTTGCAAGCTACATTTCATTGTCACTTCAACAAGTCAGAGCCATAAACTGTATTAAATTATGGACGTGACTACTATAATGTGGCTACTATTTTGGCCATCGCCATCTTGGTTTTTTAAAACCAGAAGTGATCATATTTGAACAAGAGGGTCGAGCTGTGAAGGAGTGAGGGGTTGATCTGCATAAGAACCCAAAGTAAGGCGTCGCAGTGACTACCTGTCACTCAAAGAGGCCCCACCCTAAACTATGTGTAAATTAAAGCTTTCTTAAAAATATTTTTCTGACGTAGAATTATGTGTCATATGTTTATATGAGTATTTATATATGAATATAACAATAAATATTATAATTTTATTTTTCTAAACTTTATGCTGTTACTTGTTTTTGCCCACTCACCCACCTCTGTACATACTCCTATTTACTGCACATTTGTGTGTAGGTGTAATATTACATCAATTGTGGAGACGCGTGTGGGTGTGTATGTATTCTACATGTGTATATGTGATGGTTTTTGTTGGGGGAATCTGGTAACATGCTAATGGCAAGTCTAAATTGGCGGCCAGAGAGAGGCTTAGTCATGATTATGTGACCCCCAGATATGTATATGTGCACCATGCTGTGTGTTGCTATATATTGTGTATGTAATCTGTCTTAATAGAAAAAAAAAAAGGAAAGAAAAAATGTGAATGGGTGAGTTATATACAAATTCACCCTTGTACAGCTGCCATGAAGGGGCAAATTAGCTACACAGACCAAACCCTTTTTTTGTACCAAGCTGTAAACATGGTTATTTCTGATGTAAATTTGGGCTTTTTAACATGGAGGTCTATAGAGACTGACTCGCTTCTGGAGCCTGCCTCAAGTGGCCATTCAAGGAACTGTAGTTTTTGACACTTCCGCAATGACTTCATTTTTCAGCCCCAGAGGTTACTGCTTGGTCAGAGCTGCCAACTGGGAACAGGGTTTAACATTAGCAAAAAATTATTAGCTCTATAATAACATACTTAAGCTGAACGCTGATGTTAGTAATTATGTTTTTTAAGCAGAGTTTTGTGTGTTTGATGTGCAGAGCTGAAGGTGAGGAATAGGACTGAGACCAAATAAGGCAAAGGTGTTGAGTTAGAGCTAAGTCATTTTAAGGCATGATGAAGTCTTTTCATCAAAATAAACTTCTATATATGTAATTCTGATGAACAGAGATGAGTTTTTTGGGGTTTTATCAATGTAAAAATTACAGTTACAAAATTCAGTTTAGCAGGGCAATATTATATATATAATAAAAGGAAGCAAGATACACTTTTTTTTCCATCTTTGTTACAGTTCTGGCTGTGAAGTAAGAAAGAGTTCACTGTAAGCTGGAGTCTCTATCGTGGCCATGAGCAGACCTTTCTGTGAAAATGACCCCAGAGACATAAATAAAGATGCTAGCAATCACACATCAATCACATTGTGCATGAACAGTCAGAATGACCATAGCAGGAAAGGGTTGAAAGGGCCAAAAGAAAAAGAGAAAAATTTCAATTTCAAGAGCATTATTATTTTCATTAATCATAGCCCTGCCATCAACCTATCCTTATGCCTTAGTGAGAGATCTATTATACGCTCCATTTAGCCTCAGCCATATTACCTCATATGTTTTCCTGGCTGACCAAATAAGACTTAAGAGATAAAACAATTTACTGTTCATTATGAGCCATGTCACTGGAATCAATCTATTAACCTGTGTTAACTGGGATGGCTGGCAAGATCTCATGGACTGTATTGAAGTAAAGAAAATAGATATTTATGTTTTGTATGTCCACGGTCATAAAATGAGTGGGCATTTAATTTGCCCCCTCCAACTCGGTGGATGGCTTTATTTTTCCGGTGGCCAAGGCGCCCTCCTCGCCTTTAAGCAGCCCCTGACCTGTGAAAGATTCTAACAAATTAGCTTCTATTGTGAAGCCAAAGGTGCCATCAATGAGGAGATGCTCCACTGCACCTAAAGTATGATGGTAGAGGCAAGCAACAGAGCAGAGAACCTTGACATGATTGAATTAACCCTTTGTAGGAAACGTGCTGATAAGGATGGTGGTGGAAGGTGGGTTAAAGGGCTGTACTGTTTGTCTTGTCTGACAAGAAACAGGTGCCACGCCTGGATCTTACTTCCTAAACACAATGACGTTGGACAGACCTGTAATTAACATTAGTAATATTCTGAATGTGATATTCATTTGTTTTTGTTCATGTTGTAATTAACAACAGATCTATGTCACATATTAGGAAATAAGACAAGAGGTTGCAGCTATGCTAGTGGCTCTGTGAGCCTGTAAATGCTAACATCAGCATAGCAACATGCTCACAATGGTAATGCTAGCATATTGATATCTAGCAGGTTTAAATGTTTACATGTACACAATTTTTGTTTGGTGCATTAGCACCCAAAGACAATGCTTTTTGTCCATCTCCACTGTGGCAGTCATATGTCACTGAACTTCAAACCTTCATGTCCCCATCAGGAGAATGGGCCATGTTCTACTCTGTCTAGTCTGACAGTAGTAAAATGCCTTTTTAACCCTTTATATCACACCTCCAGACTTTTTGTGCATCTGTTTAATAGTACATGGAAAAAAGGCCATTCCTTCATATTTTTATATCAAAATTCAATCATGTTTTCTTCCAATAAACAAAATATGATGTGTGCTTACGTAGTACCAACCAATTTCAACCAACAGGCTAATATCGCTCCATCGACCCATCAATCAATCTGCAGCTTCAAGCTGCACAGAGTTTGTTAGCTAACTAGCAACCACATGCTACATCTGCTTGTCTTCATTTCCCCAAAATACCGTGGTTACAGGCTTGTGGGCTTGAATTTATTCACTTGAGGAAAGTGGTATCTGTGACAGCTTCAGATTATGTACAAAGCATTTTACAGTGGACTGCTTTAGTAACATGGAGCATACGATGTGCTATGTCTCTCTATCTCCCTGACCCCACTGGGGGCCTTACTTTTAAGACACGTCCACTCTTCAGCAATTAAAGTTTTGCTTTCATTTCCATAACAATGTGGCTGACACCTAATTCGTTCATTCCTTAATCTAATTAATTAAGTAATTCATTCATCTCTCCCTCATCCTTCTCCTGACCTAATGCTACAGGAGCTGTGCACAGAGCCAGCAGTCCGCTGTGCCTCTACACCCGCCCACTTTTAGTGGTTCAATCAAACATGAAGGTTTTGATTTAAATCCCTCTTGTAACTGTACATTATTTTGTATTATGTTTCAATGGGAAATATGTGACAGTACAGAAGCTAAGATGCTCTAACTTTTGTTTTGGCTTTCACTTTAACTTCCACTGGCGATACCACTTCCAAACAGTAACCAACACTTCCTGCACAGTATACTTTTAATCGCCTTTTGAAAAAGGGAAGTTCTCAAAAACAGGTCTATATGTATAACACAAGGATGACTAATTGCACCTGCAAGTAGCAAATTATTAATCATCTAAATGTATTACCATATTAGGATCATGTTATTTTGGCATTACGAAAATTTCATTAATAAAAGTTCATAGTGATAGATCACCATTTCAAGCCACTGCAATATTTTTGAACAGTAATAATATGTATGGAAATGTATGCCTACATAGTGGGAGATTAAAATAAAAAGATTTAATTTAATTTTTTAAAAAAAGTATACAAAATAAAAACACATTTAAGGCTTACGATAGGTAGGCCTGTCACAATACTTTTGTTGGACGATATAGTGTCCCAAAAAAATGCAATAAGGGATATTATTGTCATTTTAAGACCATTTTATGCCACTAATATCATCCATCCATCTATCAATCCGTCCATCCATTTTCATCCGCTTATCCGGGCCAGGTTGCGGGGGCAGCAGGCTAAACAAAGAACCCCAGACGTGCCTCTCTCCAGCAACTCTTTGCAGCTCCTCCTGGGGGAACCCAAGGCGTTCCCAGGCCAGATGAGATATGTAGTCCCTCCAGTGTGTTGTGGGTCTGCCCCGGGGCCTCCTACCAGTGGGACGTACCCGGGACACCTCCAGCGGGAGGCGCCCAGGACGCATCCTGATCAGATGCCCGAACCACCTCAACCGGCTCCTTTTGATGTGAAGGTGTAGCGGCTCTACTCCGAGCTCCCTCTGGATGTCTGAGCTCCTCACCCTATCTCTAAGGCTTAGCCCAGACACCCCATGGAGGAAACTCATTTCAACCGCTTGTATCCACTATCTCATTCTTTCGGTGACTCCCCAGAGCTCATGACCATAGGTGAGGGTTGGGACATAGATGAACCAGGAAATCGAAAGCTTGGCCCTCTGGCTCAGCTCCTTCACCACGATGGTCTGGCGCAGCACCTGCATCACTGCAGAAGCTGCACCAAACTGCCGATCCATTACACGCTCCATTCTACTCTCATGTGTGAACAAGACCCCGAGATACTTGAACTCCCTTGCCTGAGGCAGGAACTCTCTCCCAACCGGGAGGGGGCAATCAACAGCTCTCCAGGCAGAGAACCATGGCCTCAGATTTGGAGGTGCTGACTCTCATACCGACCTCGGCTGTAAACGGCCCCAGTGCATGCTGATGGTCACCGTGTGATGAAGCCAACAAAGCCACATCATCTGCAAAAGCAGCAATACAATTCTGAGGTGCGCAAACTGAACCCCCTCCTTCCTCCGGCTGTGCCTCAAGATCCTGTACATGAATATGCTGATAGTATAACAATGTAAGAATTCCTTTTCAAAGAGCAATTAACTTTTAATTCAACCAGAAATTGCAGCAAAATGTGTCCTATCATAGTGTTTTCTGTTCACTTGGCTTAGGAGCCGTGAAAAAACACGTAGGCGCTGCGCCTATGTCTTATAATGGCCAAGAAAACCCTGCTGTTTATTGTCATATCATGTTGGCTGAAAGTTTGGTAACCTATTTTATGTAAACCAATGAACATGTGATCAAAGGGTCACTATTACATGACATATGGACATGACCTCAACCATAATAATAATGTAATTATCGTGACAGGTCTAACGATAGGTGATGCTGGTACATTATCAACTATGGAAATAAAAAGAGCCTTGCACAAACACATTTCTAATCATCAGGAAAAAAATGAGACAGTTACAAAAAAAAGCTTCAACATACACAATATGACGCTATTTGACAGTCAAAAAACTATTATATTGGACTGGAATAGGCTCATAAATATGCCCCTAAAATATGTTAGACTCTGTTTGGATTCCAGTTTTCATTTCATCACACTGTTAAAGTACTTTTGAACCAGGTTATTGACATTATCATATTTTTAATCAGACTTCAACACCTGTGACACTTCCCATCATGGAAAGAGAGGGTGCCTCCTATGAATATATGTTTGGATAGCAGATTAAGTTCATAGGCCAGCGGCATGATCTGCAGGCTAACAGGGGGTCAAATGTGCTTATTTGTTTTTAAGTCAGGACTGATTTCATTAAGAGTGGGAAAGGTCAGCTTGACATGAAGAACAGATTCAGCTCCTGTGGTGAGATCAAACCTTACATCACTGAGAGCCACTGGTGTGCCTGAGGATGGGTTGTTGAGGAATCTGAGTTTTACATGGGTTTACATAAGGCCATAATTCACTCTTCATGAACTGTTTATGAGTATATAAACTGGTAGAATATAGTTTGTTTGTTTTTTTGTTTTTTTTAAACAGACTGATAATCAAAGGGAAAAAGTCGCAGTACAAAATGTTGTGTGATTATAAATTAAAAATATGTCTTCATTCATATGGAAACTCAACCAAAAGACCTGCCCGGCTGATTATTAAGCTATCACGATGGGTAAACACCATTTAAAATCAAAATGTTAGCTGACTCTGGGCCTGAATGTCAGATGGTTTACCCAAGGTAATGTATGTACCTTATGGCTTTAGCAGCAGCCATACAAAGGGAAATAAATAAATAAAGGGAAGAAAGGATCCCATACCACAGTATTGCCTTTAGGGGACCAGGAGTGTGGAGAGGACAATGGGGTCAAAGCAACTTGATTTGTATCTTGTGTCCTGTGGGACAAGAGAGTACACCAGTCAAATCCAAGTTACCTGGCCTTTGGCTACCCCCTTTGCTCCTAAACAATAAGCTAGGATACTACTAGATGTCTACCCCAGAGGTGGAGAAAAGGAAGGGAATAAAATTGTGTGTGTAAGAGACAGAGGAGAGGGGGAAGAGAGAAGGGCAAAGTTAAGGGTTATAAGAGATATGATTATAAATAATTACAAAGCTACTAGGGACTGTTTTACTATCGGGATTAGATATTCCACTGTCAGGCCATAGTCTTTGCATTTAACACACACTACCATTCAAATAGAATGATAAAAGCCAGAAAGACAACATGCAAATTACTGTGAGGTTACAAACAAACAATCCAAGCTCCTATAAAATTACACTTATGTAGAGCCACTCTGCTACAGCTGATATGCAACATGTTAAAAGACACATAATGCAGTCTGGATTTTTTTTAAACCAACACAAAAAGGAAATTTACTTAATGAATGGACCAGCAAATGTTCACTAACACATAGGGCCGTAACGGTACATGTATTTGTGTCGAACCGTTCGGTACACAGCTTTCGGTTCGGCACGACCCTGTACCGAATTATTGGGCGCAGGATATTATTTTATTTTGTTTTATTTTAATTCCGTTTTTGCAAGCCAAACCATTTAAAATATCTAGTTCCCCGACGGACATAATTGAGTGACGGACCGAGTCCGACCGTAAATCCCTGCTTTCACACCCGCAAACCTTAAGTCCTCCGTTCGGGTACACTTTGGTTTCAGGGTAAAATACGAAGATGGAAATAAACAAATGGACAAGACAAAAGCAGTGTGCCGACACTGCAGAACAGCGATCAGGTATGTACTTGGAAACACGACTAACATACTAACGCATCTAAAGCGACGTTTAAAAAGAAAGAGCGTTTCCCTGACCATCGCGCTAAAGAAATAACCAACGCCACTGGAGTTGAGTAAAACTGTTTAAGCTGCACTTTAGATATAAGCATGTTGTGTTTACTGCACTTTAACAAAGTGGGAAAGCTAAGTAAGTTCCTAGTAAAACTGAATCTGAGCAGGCTTTAAAGCTGACCAGCTGCACTATACTTTTTATTTTAATTGAGTAAAACTGTTAAAGCAGAAATGTATATTTATATTTTTCATTCAAAAAATGTGTTAAAAAAAATAGCAGGATTTTATTTTTCACTTTTATATTTCTATTTTCATTCAAACAATGTGAAAAAGCAGGATTTTATATATATTTGTTTCATTCAAAAACTGTGTAAAAAGAGTTAACTGCTGTGGTGGTATGGTATGTTTTAATGAGGTTACCAATAAGTAAAAGATATTTAATAGTTGTCTTTTTTTTTTTTATTACTGTACCGGGAAAAAAAAAAAAAAAAAAAAAAAAAAGAACCGTGACTTGTGTACCGAGGTACGTATCGAACCGTGATTTTTGTGTACCGTTACACCCCAACTAACACAGTATGTTACTCGATTTTGCTACAGTATCTGCTTGTGGCAACTAAAGCTAGTTTCACATTTTTTTGGTTATGTTTAGGCAACTGTGATCGAAGACACAAGACAGGACGTGTTTTTCAATACTTCACCAAAACCACAATTTTAAGCTTACTATAACCAAAACGATTTACTGGCATGTATGCTAAATCACTGATTCCCAACTGGTTCAGCCATGGGATCCAGATTCAGTGTCATACTTGTGTTTGGCCACATCATTGGGCTAGTTTGATGTCTCTGTCATATAGCTGTCCATTAGTCACTCCCTCTACTGCAGGAAACAGAAACAAATCAAAGGCTCTGTGCCAGAAATTCACTGTACTTCAAAATAAAGTGTGTTTTTTACAAACTTGACACATTCATAGGTCACTTGCGGTTCATTCAGAATGGACTCAGGACCCACTTTTGGAACCAGGACCCACCAGTTGGGAATCGCTGCCCTAAATCACACAGGGTGCAGGCTCCAGTATCAAAGTCTAGCACTTTGTACACCCATCATCCATCAAGACCACCTCAACTTCAACATGGTACAAGGAACAGGAAGAATTGGTTACTTAAACGCAGACTTGATGATGTCATCCATGGAACTGATGTAAAGCCTTGAGTAACCCTGCATTAAAATGATCAACTTTTCCGTATTTATCACAGACTGGTATTTATGGAAGAAGGGAAGGCTGTGATTGATTTGTAACATGACTCCTGTCTGACTGCTGAGCGCGGCCACTTCCTGTGTCTGTCCTTTCAAATTAAATTCCCACACGTTCCAGTCATATAGGTTTTGATTTATTTTGACAAGGCGCAGCTTCTAATCGAGTTTCACGTTTGTTTGTTTTTTTTTTCCCTGCAACTAAGCGATTAATGAAATCTTGCTGACTTATGACCTTTTTGGTTGACTAACGTTTGATCGACTATTAAGGGGCAGCCCTATTATGTACACTATACTACACACTGTATATGACAAGAGAAGCCAAAGCAGATCCTGCAATGGCATTATATATTGGAAATCTCATAAAAACTATGCAACATATACTATTTTTCTATTCCTGGAATACTCATTCATTTGTTTAAATGACAAATTATTAAATGTGAATGAAAACAAGTAGATGGAAACTTAGTTAATGTCATGCTGATGTGCTCGGTGAAGAGGGTAATGATGTCCAACTGTGAGGCTGCCATCATCACAAGCCCCTTACTTACTCATCAGCACTGTAATCACTGAAGTGTTTTTGTAATCTGAACATTTCACTTGTCTACACAGAGTATTGTTATTCTGAATACAGGGAAACGCACTGTCATTGCACGGATAATTAAAAATCAAACTCACTGTCCTGCTGCTTTTGTGTTGTTATATATACTTTCATATGCAACACAGGATGAGCAAAGAGTAAGAGAAACAGAGCAAGAGAGAAAAAGATCAGCATCCCTTTGTTTTTGCATTTCAAGCACGCATGACCTGATAAAAACACACTGTATATCCTTTTTTCCCCTCATAATCCATGCTCAATAGACAAATAAAAAATAAACAGATGAGGACTAAGATACCAATTTGTCTTAAAACACAGAAAGCAAATCTAGGCCAGGCTGGGGGGAGTGATTTGGCACATAAGCTCCTTGTAAGATATGCTCGAAAATATGCAGCCAAACATTTCATCCCTCCTGTTTCATCATCATTATCAGGTACAGTGATCAGATGCTGTTTAGCACAACACCTACCGTCACCCGGCCGCATCCCCACTCTTGACGCAGCCCCAAACATCTTTAATATTGTGATCGAATTTATTGGACACCCCAGTCATCAAACAGACAGGACAGAATTGACAGAATTAAGAGGAATCACACTGCAGGGGTTGTATCATATTATGAACAGAAATCACCAGGCTGAGGTAACTGGAGCAATAACAAACACATACATGACTTTCATTATTGGATGTTTGGAGTTATTGGTTTGTTCATTTCCTAGATACGACAGCAAAAATTTCACTTCCGCTTTCCGGCGCAGATGTTTTTTGATAAAATGATGCTTCAATATGCTGCGTCTGTTTAAATAAGGGGAGCAAAGAAAAAGTAATATCACTGAAAACGGTCCAAACTGGCTGGCAGGTGTCTTTTCTTGTACCATCAGCCCAAGTTGTCGATTATCTAATGGAAACTTAATGAACTGTTGAACAATGTGGAGTCTGAAGTGGGCATTTTTGGTTTTATGGATAATTCTGCTGACAGACGGCTGGGATACTCCAAGTTCATCAGCGCTGCATGACTGCATTTTCAAGTGGCCAAGTAGCGGAGAGTTGTGCAAACCCTGATCTCCAGGGTTATTGGATTGTTTCGATTTATTGGTGAGGTGATTGCATCCTTTATTAGCTCCACCACCTTCAGAATACCCTTGTGATTGATTTGATTTATTGATACCCTTGTATTTTTTTGACAAAACACTGATGTGATGAGGTGTGTTACAAGAATCAGCCAACTGATAATGATTAGGTCTTAGTGACCCATGAGCCTTTGGGGATTACCCATAATGTCTCACAGATTTAGAGGTATTTTGTACTACAATGCCATCTGAATTACTGAACAAAGGAATTAAAGTTTAAGACTGAAGCATTATTTTCAAATGTTTATGTATAATTTGAGCATGAAGAAGCTGTGTAATTTTCTTAGCCTCAAGGTCTCAGATGAACAATGGGTCAAATGGCGATGAGTAACGTGAGAGGGGTCGCATGTAGTGATGAAGTCACAGAGAATGATCATTCATCCCTCCTGGAGCCCTGCCTTCCTGTAGTTACGTTTGTATACTAAGAAGGAGGATTAGAGCTATGTTAAAGAAAGAAAATTCTTAGATTTCAAGAACAAAGTCATAAATCTTCGAGAATAAAGTCATAAATCTATGAGAATAAAGTCGAAACTCTACGAGAATAAAGTCGTAAATCTACAAGAATAAAGTTGTAAATCTACAAGAATAAAGTCGTAAATCTACAAGAATGAAGTTGTAAATCTACAAGAATGAAGTTGTAAATCTACAAGAATAAAGTCGTAAATCTACGAGAATAAAGTCGTAAATCTACAAGAATAAAGTTGTAAATCTACAAGAATAAAGTTGTAAATCTACAAGAATAAAGTCGTAAATCTACAAGAATAAAGTCATAAATCTACAAGAATAAAGTTGTAAATCTACAAGAATAAAGTCGTAAATCTACGAGAATAAAGTCAAAATATTAAGAGATTAACCCCGTAATTTTAGGGAAAAACAAAATGTTTATATTGAACATATCAGCAAGATGTTCACTGACAATGTATTTCATTTGTTCTTTGCCAAAATAGGCAATCTTGTAATACATTATCCAATCGAAATGTGAGCACTATTTTGTTTTTATTATCACCTTTTTTTTAATTAACAATTGACCAAAATTATGATCTTTCCCTAACCTTAACCAAGTGCTTTAGTTGCCTAAACCCTATCACAGACAGGAGTCTGGATGCAAAACCGGGATTCTGGTGTCACAGTCCAGCATTTTGTACATTTACCATCCACCCTGACCACCTCCCTGCGATTCCTATGCGATACATATGTGTAGGTTGTCTCTGAACATAATCCAGGCAGAGTTTATGTTGTCACCACAATGTAATTATAGAAACAATTCTATGATATACAAACATAATTTCTAGGGGACAAGGTTGCCCCCTGAGCTCTCTGGAGCATTTTAGTGTTGTTCAGCTTTCTGTTTTTGTGTTCAGTCCACAACAACTGCTGTTTTCAATGAAAAATATTAATAAATCAACTGCATGCTACCCGCAAAGCATCAAAGAGCAGACAACGTTTGTCTAGCTGGTGAGAATGGAGCAATTAGCAGCTTATAGGTACACTGGTTACTGAAAGGTACACTGGCGAAAGTGAAAGTACATGCCAACTCCAGATTCCCTTTGGTGTGGTGTTTGCTTGCTACATTTGCATTTGTGTCAACTGGAAACCTGCTGCTTACGGTCTGGCACTAGCCGCTACCTTTTTGGAAAGCCCCGACCTCACCTGAGCACTGTGGGGATACACACCCATAGGACAGAGTCTCTGCAGAAAGATACACTCCCACACACTTCTAGTGGGTCAAAAGTGACAATTGAGAGGGATTACTTCTGTAAGAGTGTAATCAATGTCTTTTTCTTTTTTAGGAAAATCTTTAAGAGTCATATATTTTCCCCTGAAAATAAGGAGATCAAAACAGAGCTAAAAGGAGAGCAAGAGTTGGACCTACATTCACCAGGTGGCCAGAAACACAACTTTAAATGAGTGATAATGTTGCTAAATGTCTGCTGGATGTGTAAATAGGCAACTGCTAACAGGCTGCCATTATAAGTCTGTATGGTGGTAATTTGTCAGTGTTCACAGATTGTTGTGTTGTCCCCATTTGGCCCAAAAAACACAAAACAAACAAACAAACAAACAAACAAAAAAACAACAACAACAAAACCTTCCAATTTACGTAAATATAACTTGTTTAACACCAAGAGTGTTTTGCAGCATTCCACTGTGGTACCTTGTTTTTTAAACAAATTTTCAGTGGACACAGGTGTAACAATAAATTGGTAATGCTGGCGACCAGTTAGCTGAACCCCAGAGGTAATTAAGCGTGGAGGTTCTCTTCACACTCCTCTAACTGATAGAGAGGAAATGGCTCTGGTAGCCTATTATCAAGCCATGATATGACATGACTCACATAAATAACAACCTCAACGTGTTGTTTTTCTTTGCTTCCCTCTGCCATAAGAGTTCATCAGCTGCGTATTGACATGTTTTGGCTTCCAATGAAAGCATAATTGAAAGCACAGTGGAAAATCGATACAAAAAATATTACCTAGTTTAGATGAGGTTGCGAGGTTACTGCGGTGAGATCACAGCGCGACAAACCAACACCTAGGTTCATATCATCTATAGGGTGTGGAAATACAGGACAGCATGCAAGAGATACTCCTACAGTGTATCATGAATGTAGATGTGTCAATCAATATGTTTAAATAATCAAAGAATATGATTGAATATTTGCAGTATATTCAAACAGAGCTCCTTTATGAGATTACAATGAAAGACCAAATCACCCACCTGTATTTAAGCAATGAACTCTCCTTCTGTTTCACCACTGTTACAGTTCTTGTACAATTAGATATACTTTAATATGAACATATTTACTAATGTAAAATTGAATTATAAACACACTCCTTTTCATTCTCACCCTTTTATCATTTATTTTGCTGTACATTTGTTGTTACTTTTATATTAATTCAACATTTTTTTCTAGAATATCTACTGGACTGCAGGTACAGTACATTATCTTCAATTTCTGCCTCTATGTCGCTACTCTTCCTTCCACTTCAACTGGTCATTCCATGACTGACTTTCTATTTTTGCTTGGGTTTATTCAAAAGTAAATTACTAGGGCAGTAACCAATGCTGGACTCACCTATTTGTGTGTTTAATTGGCCATGTTGTCGCTGGAGTTAATTGGTTCTCTGAGTCCAGGTAGTTACTAAATGTTTGGCAGCATTAGAACCTCAGCACTTTTCCATTAATGGTGCGTGAAATGAAATGTTTGATACTGCAAATAAAATCAGTGATATTCAAGGATGTTATGGTTGGTAATGTGTTGAAACTGCCATTTAATGGGTCCTGGAAGATTGGGGTAGTGTCAGCCGGAACCGCCTGGGCCCTCTCCTGACATTGCTAGTTGCCTCTCCATTCCCTTAACGACTGTCTACACTGATTACACAGACCCCCCGAAAGCTTAAAGCTGGGGAAACAGTCTCTATTAGTAGTCCAATTAGAGTCATTAGCATATTCGACTTCATTTTGATGCAATGATTATGCTGCACAAAATATACACCTTATATGGAGGAAAATTACAGTCAACAAGAACGTTGAAGAAGAAAAAAAAATACCAGGTCTGTTGAGGAAATGGGAGGATAGTCTGCAACAGTTATGTTATCTCACACACTTTAATGAAATCTAAGGCTGAAAACAAACATGATTTTGATCTGAAGAGCACTCTAATGAAAGACTGACAGGTGTAAATACTGTGGTGACATGCATGAAATTATGTTTCTAAAGGTCTAGTACAGGCGATACCGTTTCTGAATTTTTCAACAGTTGCTGGTATAAACACAAGAAGTCTTTATCACATGTGGCGATTGACTGAAATGAAAAAGAACAAGAAGTAGCTTCAGCGGGATAACTACAAGTCTTTCTTTTGTTGTGTCCAATTAAAAATGCCAGTATGTCATCAAGTGAACAAAGGAAAATGTTAACCACATATCGACAGCATCCTTTGGTTTAAAAAGTTGCCTGGACTGAAATGTTTCTTTTGCAGTCTATTACAAAGTAATAAAAATATCATATTAACACTATTTAAGTTTGGTCTCTGTGAGCACTGCAGTATCCCTAAACCTTGGAGGAGCTGCAAAAAACAGGTGAGGACACCATTTACTGCACAAGGACAAGAGATGGTGCTTGTTCCATTAGTTTTTGTTAAGTGTGCTTTCATTATTTTGCAGGAACATTCAATAAACGATACCATCAAATTTATTTGCCCACAATTTAATAAAATGCAAAAGCTTTTTTTTCCCTTTTGTTAAAGATTCTCCTTATCTTATTAATTTTACTATGATGGCATATTGGGGAAACTGTAACTAAAATAAATAAATAAGGAGGCAGGGGAGGGGGGTTATTTCCCAAAAAAGAAAAAACAACCCTCAGAATTTCTGAAAATAGTTGTAAATTGAGCAGAAAAATCTCTGATATTCTCTGAGAATTAAGTTGTACATTTATGAGAAAAAAAACATACAAATTTATGAGTAAAAATATTCATTTTTTTTTTTTAGATTATGGAGTCTCTGAGATTATAAAGTCATACATTTGCAGAAAAAATAGAAATTCTTTAAGATTAAATTATTTCTGGTGGGTTTTTTTTCTTTTCTTTTCTTTTAAATAGTGCCAGGAATCATATCAAACAGATGCTGGAAAACAGAGAGTCCCAGCAAACACTGAGACGCTGAAGATGTTCCAAAAGTAGTTCTAAAATGAAAGTTGTGCCTAGACGATACCTGTCCTTCCTGGGTTTCCTAGCAACACCAAAATATAACATTAACACGAACAATCCTATCTAACCATTCTACAAAATTTCATGCACACAGTGTTCATTTAGCAGCTTTACATGTCCCCAAAACTGAAAATAATAAGTCAGCTAAGTCTAAAACCATGGGCTGTGGCTCACACAGGACACAAACTCCAGGTTCCTGGGTGAAAGTCCTGTGCTTGACCCATTCATCCACCACAACGATGTGGAGGTGGATGAATGCTGCTTGTCCCCTGACTTTCTGGTATAAAGTCCTGAAGGTAAATTTATCCTTATTGCCAATTCCAATTGCAAAGTATAATTTGATTAGGTCATCCACCGCAGGCATATTACACGGTAGGCAGTGGCGTCTGTGGTGTGATGAGGTTCATCTAACCTTGCAAAGTAAAGTCATAAGGGTCCTTGACAGAAAAACCTGGCGTTAATACACCATCGTATTTTACTGATCATACTGAAAGAAGAGGGGGGGAAAAAAGAACAGAAAGGAAGAGAGAAAAGCTGATGTTCAGCACAACCACTGGTATCTTTTGGAGAGAATGCTGTGAATCCACAGGTGGTCACATGATGGTTACCTATAACCGTATCTCTATGCCACAATCACATTTGAGCAGTAGATGTAGAGTCTATGGGGAGAAGTAGAATGCCCTGGCTGAAATGCAAACCTAAAGGCTATCGTGTGATGAAAATTTAACTTAATATTAGCATTATTTCTTCATTTATCTGCATTCATATGCAGAGATTAGCTATAATGACCGGCACACAGCAGAGGAAGTATTTGCCTGGATATTCGCTTGCTACACCGGATCTTCTGAAATACTGGCCACTGGATCCAGAGGCTTATCGTTATCAGACTGATGACTGATGGGTTCCAAGACTGCTTGCAACCCACATGTAAATGGGGCAGATTCACAATGTTCTATAAGGGTGGATGAAAGACATTCTTGGAAATATAGGAAACACTTTATCGTAAAATACCACCTGGATGCATCACCAGTGTAAACATATCTGAGGTGGAATTTTCCTTCACAACACTATTTTCCCTTGGTGTCCACATCTCTCTGAAACATTTTCTTTAATATATAGAAAACTGCTCCATGGCATTCTTTGTCAATATTGCTGAACTGAGTTAGTGTCATCCATCAATATCACATGGATTCATCTTCACAAATCACGAACAATTACACAGATATAATCTGACTATTAATTGCAGCGGCTACAGAAACAGAGCAATGTACAGGTGTGAGTAATTCGGATTCTCATGACAACTCTGACAGTGATAAATGGTGGAAACAAAGCAGCGCTGTTTGTGAGAGAGAAGGGTGACAGACAGGTTTTAATGAGCACAGCGGTGTGACAGTATCAGGTGAGAATGGAAATGAGGCCTCAATCTATCTTTGCAAAGGTTATGTCCCTATTTCATAAGAACATACAACCAGACACTCTTTTGCAATGTAATTGATTTCCTTTTTTTGTGCCAATAAATGACCGCTGTGATATGAAAAATCAGCCTCTGGTGGCTTAAATTAAGTCCTTTGTGTTTTTATTCTTCTTCTTCTTTTATTTATGGAAATAACATTTCAACACACTTGTCAACAATGTTTTGTTCATGGTTGACGTTAGTCATTATTGAGGTCGATTTTTGCTTTTTACTCCAAAATGTATAAATTCATAGTTTGAAGTAAAACACACAGCACCAACAACGACGACTGCAATCTTGAACTACATTACCCAGAAGGCATTTCTACCTTACAACATACTGATCAGTGTGACACAGAATATGGGCGACAAGTCATGGAAATCAATGAACAATGTTAAATTTATGACTCATAACTTCTAGGTCATTCATAATTAAGTTGAATGCTATTGATAAGGCAATACAGCTTGTCACCCATTGAAAAACTATAAATCAGTTGACCTGTGTGCAGTCAAACTCATAGCCATTTAGACATGCAACTGCAACTCCAAGGTGTAGGTGAAGGTGGGGATTTTACTCTGAGAAAGAAACAGTAAAAATCTTTGAAGGGTCCTGCATGACAAGTACAATTAATGCCATTATTAACACAATTACTAAGTGCCAATTAATCAAGAACAGAGCTGAAACAATTTTTCATTTGACCCAATTGAAATTTGATGACATTATTTTGAACTTCAGGAAATTTCAATGGCCATTTTTGCAGTTTTTTTTTGGTAAGTAATAGACCAAACAATTAAGTGCTTAATTGCAAAAATAATTCAGCTCAAGAACCACGACTAGGACCAAGAACTAAACTAGGGCAAACAGGAGAAACTCAAATACTACCATATTTTTGACCAAATACTTTGATTAACATTGTGACAATACTGTAGGGTTGATAATTGGTGCTTTCACAAAATATTTACACAATGAGATTTCTGTCAAAAAAATCATCAGTACTGTGGTTATATTGACTAGAAGGGTAAAGGCAAATAATTGAACAGCTAGAACACTCTGCTAAGTTCAGACAATTACATCACTTCACTGTAATGCAGCCTTAAAAACATGTAAAAGTGAACACTTACGATATTAGCATATCCAAAAGCCAGAAGACCTCTATTATTTATTCAGTTTTGAGATAACCCTGTGGAGCAAAAATACTAACAAAGTATCGGTAACTACATTCTGAGGAGTCACAAAATTTCGCATAAAATGTATCACATTATGCAACTATTCTATTTAGGGCTGCCCCCCAACAAAGAATTTTCCTAGTCAACCAGTAGTCGTCATGTAGGGCCATTAGTCGACTAGTCGGCCGCATGATTACGATATTAATTTAATTATTAAATGATATATTTAATAATTAAATAATTATTAAATGATATATTTTGGGCGGGGCAACACAATGGTTTGAGTTGAAGGTGTGAGAAAGAATAGTATCAGTAACATTGTTAACACTGTGCTACATTACAGAGAAAAACAAAACCATACTAATGAACCTTCATTAATATAGGCCTATATTTTATCTACAAGTGCACGTCACACACTGAGCGAGCCGCCTGTTAATGACGCTGTCGGCAAAGCAGTAATGCTTGTGCTAAGTGGCTAATGGGCATGTAGCTACTTACATGTTTCAGATGATATGTCATGTTTGTAGTCGATGAATGAAGATGAGTTCACATATCACCTTGGGTTCGTCCTTCACCTTCTCAAAATGATCCCACACTTTGGATTTCCTGCCTGACATGTTATTAACTAGCCTGTGTAATAACCGCAGGTACCAGCCCTGGAAATTAACTGCTGAGCGTGGCCACTTCCTGTGTCTGTCCTTTCAAATTAAATCCCCACATGGGTCCAGACAAATAGGTTTTGATTTATTTTGGCAAGGCACAGCTCCTAAGAGAGTTTCTGAGAGTTTTCTGAGACTAAGCGACCAATGAAATCCTGCCTACTAATGACTTTTCTGGTTGACTAACGTTTGGTCGACTATTGGAGGCAGCCCTGAATCTATTGATATTGCTACAGTTTATTAATACGGAGATCACAAACAAAGTGCTTGCAGCATATGTTGGCATTGCTGTAGACGTAATTGTCACAAGTAAAACCTGTACTCTAATGTTATTTTGTGTTAATTTGGCAATTACAATAAATGAATAAATAAATATTTGGTGGTAAGGTATTCTAACAGATAAGAACCTTATCACACCTTTGGGTTGTCTTTCAGTGAGAAGACATGCAGGTTAAGAACAAGGTGAAAAAAAGACACAACCCACCATAAGGCCTCTCTATTTAAATACTGTGAATAAAAACCTATAGTGTTCAATTGTCAGACTGTTACCCATCTACCTTATTTATTTATATATGGACAGGTGAAATGTTTACATGCTTGTGGTTCAAGTATCAGCTGATATTTCTTGAGAAAAAAAGACCTCTAACTTGTGTATAAACTGGTAAACATGCAGGCGGGAACACGAGTCTGTTCTCTGCGATAAATATTCAGTTGCTGATGACTGGACAAGATAACCAATGTGTCTTCAGAGGTTATCAGGGAGGCTGCCACATTTGGATATATTTTATCAGAGTTTATCTGTTATCTGTTTAGCTAGTGGCTACTGCAGAAATCACAGCAGGGGGAGATTTTGAATCAAAATGAGATTGTACTTAGCGAAATCAATATATCTCTCTCTACATAACCTTTTGTGTAATGTATGGACGATGATGCTACATTTTCCTCTGCTTTTAAATGTTAATAGAGCATTTTGTAAATGGCTTAAATGTAGGACTCAGTGTTCATCTCACTAAAATGTCTGGGTTATTTGTATTAAAGAAATGTCAATTATATCATACCAAATATTGTCATCAACATCAATATGTTGTATTATATATCAATAAAATACATATACAAGGACCTAAAGGTTGAAAGATAAAGAATATGAGATTACCAGCATCATATTTAATAAAAGCCATTTGGATACCCCTGCTGATTTGCTTGATAAAAACACACTTGATCTGCTTTCGTTGATGAATAAGTGAATGAAGTAGATACAAATTCTATTTTCTATCACCTACACTTGGTGAGAGAATAAAATTGTAATTAATAAAACACCCAAGAGCCAACATCTCAGATTTATTCTATACCTTTTTGCCAATTAGGCCTTTGAAGGTGGGACCTCTTTTGAAAGAGGCTTTTAGATTAATCATATTATCTGCAGGTTCTGAAACAAGAATGGTTCTTGACCTCCTCTTCCATAAGAATCCATTATCTTAAACTATCACAGTAATCCTGGCTTTGGGAGGGGAGAGAAGGAAGCAAGAATCAAGCCTAATAGATAGCAAATAAGATTAATCTATGATCTAAGTGCCGATTACACTTGGACCTGCCCTTGAACACTCAGGTGTAACCTTGAGATCTGCATCCACTCTTAGCCAGCAATTGGATTGAAAGTCCCTTAAGGGCCTCGGGTGGTGGAGGGGCACTTTGCCAAGACCTTACCCCTGAGAGATCAAAGGCCAAGCAGCTTAACCCTTACAAAACCAAAGGTGTTAAATATCATAGGTAATGGCTGGTTATAACAAATCTATGGAAACCATTTATTGGTGTATGACCCCTTTGTATTATTGAGTGCTACTTAAAGCACATTTTGAATTCCATTATGTATTTATTCACATTAAATGGGATATAAAAAATTATAGGGGGCTGCTTTATTTGTAAATAGTTAACATTAACTGCATCTACAATGATATTTTCATACATTTTAACTATGCTGCCTGGATAAATTCTCTATTAACCGCAGAAAAAGAACAGGTAGCAGCAGGTAGACGTTTGCCTCCGCTCTGAATAATTGTTTTGTGATGGACTGTACATGTTTAACATATGGAGATCAATATATAAGACTTTCACTCAAGGTTCAGATCAGCAGCACGAACCAAGCGTAGACAAACACAGACTTGCGGATCGATGCTCCCCTCAGTTTGACTCTGAAGCTGACTATTTGATTAATCTGCCGGGGCAGCCAGGGAAGAGAGACCAGGCATACAACAGCTGATAGTTTCATGCCATTAGGATGGCTAGAGTAATGAAATTTCATTTAATTTGTCAGGAAGAGAGTGCTAATGTTAAAAAGCTTTTGGGTAATAAAAAAAGTCTTGAGAGATGTGAAGGAAAGCCTTAAGTAATTACTCTGTGTATCTTGGGTCCTCATGATGGAATATTTACATTACTGTCATGGAGGTCCTAAGAGTAATTAAATTAGTGAGGTGGGTAAGCTCTTTATTCCCACATTTTTCTAGCCTTTTTGTGAAAGAAAAGACTAATATGTGGACAAAGCCACTTTTCCTCATGATGGAATTGCTTTGCAGTCGAGCCACGGCATGCAGGCTTACTGAATGACTGTTATTTTATAGCATATTAAGCGAATACCACCTTTACCCTTTTGAACTTGAGTGTATGCAGCAGTCTAAACCTTTGACAGCACAGAATAAGCTTCGGTAAACCTATCAAGGCTATCCTGACAATGTGATGCATTTGTGTGCAGCATTTGCATGTATGCTATCTTGATTTTTGTCTTTAAAATTAGCACATAACGCTCATCTGTTAAACCTCAAAACTGAAGCCATAAGATAAAACCGCTGTCACCGTGCTAGGCAGCAAGTGGCGGCTGACAACTGCAGAAGTTAAGAAAATAAATTGTGTGATGAAATAATGAATGATGCGTATTAGAGCGGGAACAAGGTTAAGCGTGATGCTATTCCAGTTTACATTCCAAGGGTACAGGCTCCATGATGGTGTTAAAAAAGGTCTTCAGAACAAAATAATCATAAATCCAGCAAGCTGTGTGTTGCGTCTGACATCTCTATCAGGGTATATCAGCATCCTTTCTCACTCTATTCGAGTCTTACCAAGACAGATGTGTGAAAGGGCCTGGAAATGTATCTGACCGCTGGCTTACTCTAATGAATAACTTCCACTTTAGGTCTTGCAATGTAAGCAGAAAATCCACCTTGCAGACGCTGGAGCCCCGTCATGAATCTAACCCGACAGCCGACATAATATAAAGGCGACAACACTTGTATGACTTCCATTTTCTTTGCTATCTATTGATTTTCAGTTAATAACGGAGGGAAATACTAAACGTCCGTGCTGAGTACCTAATAAATCCTGTCTGAGCTTTTTTATTGAGGCGAATTTAATAAAAGCAGTGGGCTAGGCATGGGGATTTGTCTCAGTGAGAGCAGACAAAAAAATAGGGATGAGTGGGGAAGGGTAAATCCAGATACTAAACACTCATTCAAGTCTGATAACCATGGCAATTTATCCATCCATTTTATGACTCTACGTTCTCCTTTCACATTCAAGAAAATCCTAACAAAAAAAGCATATGTATTTTTTTTTAAATATAAAGATCAGGCATGTTGATATTGTTTTGATGACACTGTATAGGTAGTTCACGTTAAGTTTAAAGGCTGTGGCCCGACTGTCACATATGCACGCAGCCACTGTCTCGTCAAATTCCCGGAGGCCTGAGTGATAGCAGATACGCTATTAACAATAAATAATAACTAATGACATGACTGCAAATAGTAACTAAATGGTGAAAAGCATCTTCCCCCAGGGTGAAACATGTCAACCAATGCCTAATTTGTTCTTCACAAACATCAAAACATTTCATTAACTCAGATATCTGTGTGTTTAAAATGAAAACTAAAGAGAGCATGTCCATTTAATTTAGATCAAGGTAAGAGGACTACACCACTACCTCTTTATTTACCCTCAGGTGGAAAGGAATAGACAGCCCAGATGGGTCGCATGAAGGTAAAACATCAGCTATGTAGCCATGATGTCAATCGGTTAAGGCAGGGGTTCACTGAGCCAAAGGTCTCTACGAGGGCTAATTATGTGCCTTTGAGGGATCATTTAGCGTACAGCACACATCAAGGCTCTCAGCGCATACCACAGTACAAAAATAACGTGAAGTTGAGGTTGATAAAATTTTGCAGTTTCACATTCAGGTTCATTACTAGTGCTTATGTCAATGTCAATGACTTCTTGACCATTTAATGTCTCCCTATTACATTTATGAATGCAATAACCGCCCTTGTGCACAATCTCATCATCTGATCTGAAGCACAGATTTTCATGGTTCAAATAATGAAATAAGCTAAAGTTTTTTTTCCTCATGCCATGACTAAGGCAGCTAATTTATATTGGGTTTAATTATTTAAAAAACCTGGAAAAAATGACCAGACTTCCTCTCCATCCCCGTTGAGGACAGAAAGAAATAAACCCAACCACAAATGAAGGCTCTTAAAACAATCAGCACAAACATCCTCGCTGATAAAGACAACTCTACTGTGGACACATCAACACTTAAAAGGAGCTATTACACAGGACTTATCCGAAATGTGGATACTTAATTATAAGGATTTTAGTACTCCATTAGGCCGGCACAAAATGCATTATTGCGTCATGAACAGTACCATCACCAATCACATAATCGTTTACCCAAATTGAAAAACAGTATTACAACACATCCACCTGTGACAGTGGTAATGTTACCGCTTTACACTATTTGGTCTGAGATTAACAGGAGTCCCATATTTAGTCTCTGCTGCAGATTAGCTGGCAGTATAGCCACTTAAATCATGAGCATATTTTAAAACTCAAAAATTCCTCATACAACAAGATACATCCAGAAAATTACATTTTTGATTTAACTGCGGAAATAACATTTTAGAATTAATTTCATCCTGGCTGCTGCCTCTTAAAATTCCTAACATCATTAAAGGGACAGTCCAGAAATTTTGTATTGCAGAGAGATTGAAGGTATACTATGTAAGATTTTACTAACAAACACTGTATTGACTCATAAGGAAATAATCCCTCTCAATCATCACTTACGACCCACTAGATGTGTGTAGCCGTGTATTTATCTGCAGAGACTTTGCTCTTTGCCTGTATTTTCTTCTTATTTTGCTGGGTTTGGGATGTTCCTAGGCATAGCATGCAGCTAGGTGCCAGACTGTATGCAGCACACATCAAGGAGAAAGCTGTAAACACAGTGCTGGTAAATGCAAATATAGTGAATCAAGGGTTGGTTTTCACTTTTGCTGGCAATGCTTTGTACGAACAGTAGCCAAAAATTCCTGCATAGTATACCTTTAAAAAAAGAATGGTCAAAAATGGACTGCATTTCTGTAGTGCCTTTCTAGTTCTCTGACCATTCAAAGTGCTTTTTACTCTACGAGTCACATTCACCCATTCACACACACCTTCATACACTGTTGGCCGAAGCTACCATACAAGGTGCCACCTGCTACTCAGTTTTTAACACACTCACACACCGATGAAACAGCCATTGGGAGCAATTTGGGGTCCAGCATTTTGCTGAAGGATACTCCGACATGTGGACTGGAAGAGCCAGGGATCTAACTGCCGAACCTCCGATTAGTGAATTTGCTCAACCTCCTGAGCCACAGTCGCAACAGAGGCAGAGATATCCTCACTTTAAAGCTTTAGTATGTAACAAACATTCTCAAACTTAATTTCCCATAAAGCAAATCAAGAATGTCTTTTAGACTCTTACAGGTATACACCCACAAACTCCCCAGAGTGCAATGCAGGGTTTCTGTTATAAATTTGTAGTCTTTAATCCAAGAGGAAACGACTCAATTGATGCCACTCAAAGCCAATGAAAGGGTTTTCTCATACTCAATACACATATTGAAAAAGTATGAATTCAGTGTTGTGTTATCCTAGCCTGGTGAGACCATCCTGATGACGTGAGCTCAACTTCTGTTTCGCTCTCTGTATCAGTCTGGCCTCACTGCCACCCCAAACAATTTCAATGGACGGGAGTGCTCACCTTGACGGACAAATTCCTTCAGGCAATCATAGTATCAAAACACTGGGGAACATATTTATCACCAAAGCAGCCAGTTGATAAATCAAGCTCTTGCCGAATCCTGTTGGAAGAACTCCAAGAAAAAAATGTTGCCTTTGAGAAACTTAGTGAGGGCATACTCTTGTTCTTGTTCTTGTTTCATCGTTGTTATTGACTCTTTTTTTTGCAGTAACTTCATTTATTGCTGTGTTTTCTTTACTAGGCAGTGGGAGCCGCCGTTGTTCTGCAGGCTGAAGCGTGTCCTCAGTGCAGTGTCTGATTGGCTGCATATATTGTCAATTTGAATTTTAATCCCTGGAAAGTGTTAGGGGCACCAGCGGGGCCACACTGATATGGAGAATGTTACAGGATGTTGAGGTCACGTCATCAGGATGGTCTTACCAGGCTAGTTTTATCCCTCTATCCACAACATTGAATCAAGGATCACCACATCCCAATCAAGAGGCATGTGCAGTGTGTAGGCCCATCTAACAGCTGAATTTTTCATGTAACAAAGAAGAATTTAATTAGGTGGTATAACAATCTATCAGCTGACAAAACGTGGGCTTGGTTACCATGTCCTTTAGAGATGACATTTACTTAAACATTTAACCAAAACCAAATCTTTCTAAACCATAACCACAGCACTCAGGATGGGGGTCATGGTCCCTGGTGTCACAGTCCTGCATTTTGTATTCACACTATTCACCCCAGCCATCTCCATATGTACCAACATGTTGAACTTTCTACATTTAAAAAAAACATTGTCAGATAACTAGCATTGTGATAATAACAGGATTATATATACCGCCCTTTTCAGAAAACAGTTATGTACATTGAAAATGTTCTACACAATTAAATTCTCAGCTCTATCAAAATCACACAAAGATGCTACTGTTTCCCCTCCACTTCAGTCTTGGGCACTAAAGGATATCTACTGAGTGGAGTTTTGCTTTAAGCTACCTAGGAGCTAAGTAGTTTTGCTAACACTAAATCAATGAGCCCTGCAGTGTCATTGTGGTGATGTGCTATTCGCATCCCTGGTTTGGTAGCCTAAATGTTGTCTTGCAAAATCAATGAACAAACAGCACTGTCTCACTGCTTTCTGCAATTGATGGATGGCCAGCAGCAGCCCAACTTTACTGGTTCTACTCCTGAAATCCCTGATGTCAGTTACTGTAGCACTAATGGTCTCTTTCTTTCTCATTCTTTCATTTGTCTTCCCTCTGTCTACTTAACAGAGAGAGAGAGAGGCAGACTGACGGACAAAAGTTTTTTAAAGATATTTCAGTTGATAAGTAAAAAGTTTGCACTAGAGCAGTGGTGTCAAACATACAGCCCGAGGGCCAGAACTAGCCCTCCAAAGAGTCCAATCTGCCACTAGATGACTTCGCACATATAATACTGTAGCAGTTGTAAAGGCTAAGAGGTGCAGCTTTCAAGAGCGAGTTAAATGAGTATCCTACTTCATGTAAAATGCTGCTTCAGAGGCTTTCCACCCTGACCAGAATACAGTTCTTTGAAAATTCAATAAATACTTCCTGATCAGACTGCTATTTTAAGACACTTTTGGTGCAACCCTACAGCTAAGGTACAGCCAAAAGTTTAGATATGCAAATTGTTTGTGAGGCAGGGGATATCTTAGCTTCCACTTTAGTTTGATGTGGTGATGCCAGCATTACTGCAAAAGAGTGGAAATGTATAGAAAAATGTAATGACAGCAAGTCATAGACTGACTGAATGTGGAAAACCTGAGACATACTGTTGAAACTGCACTTATTTTCTTAAAATATCTCAGGGTGTTCATCATCTGTTATTAAAAAGACAGACGTTTTTTAAAATGTACTTGTACTTGACGCTAAAAATGTGAAGGTTGTTATTATTTCAACGTTATTCTACAGTGGTTTTAGTGGTCCGGCCCACATGAACTAAAATGAGTTTTACACCCCTGCACTAGAGGAAAAGTCAGGAGATGACCAAAGTCTTTATGATTCATCCTCTGAGCACGATTGTCTTTACAAAAGTTCATGTTAATCCATCCTACAATTGTTGAGATATTTCATTCAGGATCACCTAGTTGGCCAACATTCCCAACCATAGAGCCATGCAACTAGCATGACTAAAAACACAGCATGTATACACACATAATAAGCACATGTGATAAGTTTCATAACATAAGATAACAAGTTACAGTAAAATTGGGGTCTGCTATTACGGATCCTTTGCCACTGAAGAATAAATAAATTATCCATCCTATTTTTTATAATAAATAATTACAATTACGATTGGTAGAAGTAAAAATAATTAACTGGAAGAGCGGTTTAGAGTTATTTAGAACTCAAAATAGTTTAGTTTACGCCTTGACTTGAGACCAGATTGAGATGCAGTCAGCTGAGTCGAAATGAAACACGAAACTAAATGAAAAAAATTAATTTAGCCCACCTCAACTCTGATAATCCAAGGAGTCTGAGTACCTTTGAAACGGTCTGAAATGTACACCTAATATCAATATGTATCAGTGTTTTTTTTAACGAGTTGACTGAGTAAAAGTGTGTATAATCAAAACAAGAGTTGCAGCTTTTTTGCAAAGGGGAACTTTTCTCATCAGCTATTACTAAAGCATTTAGAGGTTGTGTGTCCATAAAAATAGTGAAATTTCTAGTCAAAACATTGCAGTACTATTGTTTTTTCCATGCCCCTGCGCCAAAGAGTTCTCAACACTTACTATGCCTCTCTTTGATTTCCTAACCGCCCTTTTGTCTGTATGAGAAAAAGCCATGCAGGGTCAAGCCATTAAAGGACTACCCTTGCAGTGGCTACATTTTCTCACAATTGAAAGCTAGAGCAAGAGATTAACAGACAATTGATTCAGAGGAAGAGGGAAACCAGGTATACAGACATGATAACCTGTATGGGTCAAGTATCAACATCAGTGACGATTACTATTATCTGCAATTACAATTCCATGCCAAGTGCAAAAGAATGAGTAAGTAGTGTTTAGACTAAGTCGTTTCGACTAAAACAATTACAAAGCAACACGAATGGTTAAATACCTCGTGCTCTTTGACTCTTTATCTAAATACTTTTCATACAGAGTGATAACATTGTCTACATTAGTGGTTCTCAACCTCTTGGGTTAAGGCACCGAAGCACGCATTTGGAAATAAAAGATTAAAACATTCAGACACAGCAAGTTATTGCCAGCTAAAAGAATGAATGTGGTGTCATTATTTAAAGTATGGGCTTGCCGAAGCCTATCCCAGCATGCACTGAGTGAGAAGCAAAGTACAATACAGTCCGGACAGGTTACCTATAACATGCAACACATTTACACATATATTTATAATTTAGATATTTCCTTTCACCTAAACGGCATGTGTTCAGACAGTGGAAGAAAATGAAGCATTGGAGGAACCTCAGTCCAACGATGAGGGGAACATGCCAAATGTATGGTTGGGTGCAAATCCTTCTCAGAGAAAGAGACAAAAGGTGAGAAATGAGAAATGTAATTATGTTACAATAATATTGAATTTTAAAATGTCACTATCCTCACTAAAATCTGTTTTTTCTTTATATTAGGTATGTGTCATGACACCAGAAATTTAGTAGTTGTTATCAATACCAGTGACATTCCACGATTGTCGATACCCAAATCAATACCATGGTGGAAAACAAAAAAAAAGCAATAAATCCAATGTACTTAAATATACTCCCTGTTATTAAAAACATCTAAATTAAATTAATTTAATTTCTATTTATTCTAATCATCCACCTGAGCGCAAAGTCTACGTGGGTTTATGCAATTTGGTGGTCGAGGAAACATATTAATGTATAATAACATTATTCTCCTTCATTGTTGCTGTTCAACACTTGTACATGTAAGATGTAACAGTTGGTCTTCGTGGTAGGCTAATTGCCCCCCCCTTCCTCCTCTGTGATTGGACAGTCCTAACCCAAGAGGAACGTTTACCCAAAGTTGGACATTTCAACTTTTGGGCAACCAGAAAAAAACAGCAAACATGCAGTGCTCAGCGCAGAACAGACACACAGCACCTCATCATATTGCTGGTGTTTGTAGCACTGTGTAAATATGTGGCACTAACATGGAAAAGAATTTTAAAAATATGCTAGCCTCAGGAATAATGCTTTTCTTTCTGACAAATCCAAGCAGAGCTGGCAGAGCATCTTCTATGTGTTGTTGTTGTTCTTTCGTGCTGATAGGTGTTTGTCTGCTTCCTTTGGCATTTAATGGCAGACTAGAACACTTGAAGGTGTATATGCTGCCCCGTCAGGTCCGGAGATACTGCATCCCCGGTACATATGGTACTGGAGAAAAACAAGTACTGTAACGTTTTCAAAATTTTTGGATTGACACATCGGTTCTCGTGACATCCCGACTTAATATTTCAGTTTTGTTAAAGAAGCTGTGTTGGTTTGTGCACAGACACTGATGAGAGAAAACAATAGGTCAAGATCTTGATCTGCACAGAGAGCAGAGTCTCAAGTAATTGAGTGGAGACATTTTAATAATCCAAGTTATAAACATCAAGTACAGCAGCTTACAGGCCTTGCAAACATATGGTAATTAACTTTTACTACACTGATATAATGTATCGACCCCCATCCTGAAAACACACATGTACACATACATAAGCACACACGCACATGCACACGCACACGCACACACAGAGATCCATTACCATATTGCATGAGAGGAATCATTTGCTTGATTGGACGTAGCTTTTAAATACAGCAGAGGTCCAGGAACACAGTGGAGGTCTTTTAATTTCCGCCATCATGAGCAACCTGCAAATTAGTATCTATGAAAGATTCACAACATGTCGTCTACTGAAGCAGCAGAAGTGTCGACTTCACATCCACAACAAAGCAAACATCTGAAGCCTTACTGTAAATCTGACAGTGTGGATTCAAAGGGAATATTTCAACTATAAGTCAACAGAACATTTTCCCTCAGTGATTATCCAAATATCTTTACAATACACAGGACTAAGTTATGAACTCCACCATGTTTGTACCACAAAATAGCATACTATATGACGTTTCACTGAAGTTGATATGGCAAACATGTTTCTGCACGAGGGCTTATTATCACATTACACTGATACAGAGCAATGTTAGCATTCATTTGGAGTCTCATTTTGGCCACCTGGTGAACGTAAGTTCAATATTTACTCTTCTTCTTGTTTTGTTTTTGGTCTCCACCAACTCCTGAGGTAAATATCTGGTTCTTCAGCTGCTAACTGCTGCACATTGCTCACGCATTGCCATTTGGTGCTGAGCAGGTAGTGTACAGTGGGTTTTTAAAGCTCTTCAAAACAACTGCCTGATGTGGCCAAAAACGTTGAGCAGAGCATCACTGTACCAAAACAGCACATTTTTGGGCCAGAAAATCAAAACAATTAGCTCACTTAAATATTCTCTCTAACAAAATTAGCTGAGGTGAAAACCCATTTCCAGAAATTTAATGCTGAGCAAATTACTTTTTCCATCAACATAATGCGGAAATTTTGCTAATTAACTTATCTGGCAAGTTCCAAGAACATTCATACTGAACGTATGAGCAAAATCTTCACTGACAACATATTTCATTTGTTTTCTGCTGAAGCAGACAATCTGGCAATAAACCATCCACTCATAGTGACTACAGCAATATTTTTTTTATTACCTTTTAATTACAGTCCAGTCGGCAGAAGAAAATGTTGGCATTGTACATTTCTGTAAACCACAGATACGCTACATCTGTGAGGCCTATACACATCAGATCAATGTTGAGATGACTGTCATTGTGGACGGTAAGACCACTGTTTGAGACCAACAAACAACAAATACCGGTTATTTTTAGCAAGTTGTTGATCAACATTTATCCGAAATCCTGATAATTTACTTGATCTTAACCAAGCTTTTGTTGCCGTAACCTAAGAGAGGAGACTGGACACATACCCAGAATTCTGGTGTCATAGTCCTGCACTTTGTTTGTCAACCACCGACTAAGACCAACCCCCTGCGAATCCAGCGCCGTATATCATTGTAACACATAATCCAAACAGCAATAACATTGTCACCACATTGTATTATGAATGCAATTTAGTAGTATAGAAATGGAATTTTTAAGAGACAGGGTTGCTCAGCGAATTAACAACTGTAATTTACCTTTATTAGGTCACTCCACTGAACACATCTTAGAAATATAAATTTCTTAGTGATGTCAAACTTTCAGGCTTTTGTTTGACAGAAAGTTCAATTAAGAAAAGAATATTAGCTGACAGACCCTTTTGTGTATGCTTTAATTGGAAAATTGAAATTATTTGAGCTTCACAGTCAAAAACAAAGTTGAATAGCCTTGACATTTTAAGCTTTCTTTTACAATGCTGTGGCAGATTTTGAAAGTCGGGTTAGGAGCACTATTGTTCTGCTTTTGATTCTTAATAAAAGTGAGATTCTTTTGACCTTCACCAACACACACACACACACACACACACACACACACACACACACACCTTCAACAAAACACTGAAATTTTATTTCTATCTCAAGGCTAAACTAAATCCCATTCTCACACTTTCACACTGTGATTTGTACATAAATATATATATATATATATATATATATATATATGTATATATAAAACATGTCACATTTAACAAAACAACCTTTTAACACACTGTGAAATCCTGTCAATGATAAAAATCATTTGCACAGGATCTTGCATTTGTTTTGAGGAGTGTGTCTGTTCACTTTTAATAAGGCGAGCAGGCGGCACAACAGTTTCCTGTGTTTTAGCGCTTGTGGTACCAGACCTTCTCCATCTACTCAGCTGCTATTATTCTGTCAAGAGCTGCCGTGTTTTCCCGAGGAAAGGAAGTTATTTCATTTCCACCTTTTGTCTGTGCCTGAATGTGAGCGACGCTCTTTCAGCAATATTCACTTGTTTCAACTCCCCTCTCCATCCTAACCAAAATATACAACCTTTCGTTGCCCTATAACTCTTGTTGGTCGCAGAAAAATAGGAATTTCCTCAATTGGTGCAATTCCCCACACCAGATTTCAGCAGTTTTTTCTCCTAGCTTCAGCGGATTCCTGCCTTTCCATCAGCTGTACAGACAGACTGCCTGTAGAGTGATTGCAAGATGAGAGGAAAGACAACAGAGGAGATGCCAGTAAAATATCTGTAAAGCTGCATGGGAGGCTATAAAAACCTTGTTGGTTATCAAAAAAGCGACTCTTCAAAATGTGAAGGTGCATCCTGAACACTAATGTTAATAAATGAATCATACTGATGGGTTTATTTGTGCATGTTTGGCCCCTTTGGCCTCCTGGCTCCATTTTTCATCCAACTGAGCCCAAGTGCAAACATAAGTGCAACAGTGGAAGGGCAACTTTTCAGTTTGGGTAACTATAGGTTCAAATGCAACCTGGGGCAATGCAGTGCAATCTGGAGGAGAGAGGATGGAGCAGAATTAATTATATTATTAGTAGGATGAAACAGCAGGTAGAGTGTGGGCGTGCTTTGATCATGGCCAATCAAATCAGCTCCCTTCATCTGCTGTAAAAGCTGTGCTCTATAATGATAAATAATTTTCTAGTGGGTCAGGAGGAAAGTCCAGTCTGGCTTCACCTAAGAAAGATACTGTCCTTGTCAAGGAGGTGCACAGTTCCAAGGCACAATTATACAGTGCCCATATACTGTAATTATGCAGCGCTGCATGTATGATTCCAAGGGCAAATGATGCCCCTTGGCAAGTTGAACTCAAATTTCACACAAACACGCACTTAATGATGTTATCTTAGACATTTGCGCTATAATGTGTGTAAGACTAGAAAGTGGGCCAGGTATCAACATGCAGTACTACTGGTTTTTTTGTACTTCATTGCAATGTGTGAATGAGAAGTCATGTATGTGCTTCCATCAAGCAGCAACCACTGAGGCTGAGTGAAGTTGTGTATGGCAGTGTCTACTCAACTGACATGTGACAAACATCGCAAGGGACGATGATATCATTGTTCCTTTATATTTATTGTATGTATGCATGTTGGATATGAATGACTATTTTTATTCTTTGCACATATGAGCTCATTCAGAGCCCATCTTCACCTACTCTTGGTCTTTCCTTACTTTGCCTCACTTTTAGCTAAAAGCTACCTCATTCAGCAGATCGTCTGATCATTAAAAAAATATCTTAAATACAAGTTATAGTGATGTAACTGCAGAGTATATCTGTGAATGAAAAATGGCAGTAAACAGCAGTAAGTACCTTCACCATCAGTGTTGGACAAAGCTATCGTCGACTGGCCCAACCCTAGAGTGATGCCAAAGTTACAGTTTATCTGATGGCTGTTAGGTACAAGATGACACTGCTTGTTCCAAAGTGAGTGAAAAAGGCGCCAACAATCACCAAATACAATCTACTGATAGAAATCTACAGGATCAGCAGCTACAAAGACCAAAGGTGAGAAAAGTGACACTTCAATTCTGTAGTGTCGCTACTTTTGTGAAGTACCTCTAAATACCTACAGTATATACTGTTTATTAGAGCTGTTAGCGTTACGGTGTTAATCCCATTGTGATTAACACCTGAACATAACGTGTTAATGTCTTTTTATCGCGTGCTGCTATTCTCGCTGCCGCCTGTCTTTCAAAGGCTGTAGATGGCTGAGTTTTAAAGCTAGAGTGATGATACTGGTATCACATGAAACTAGAACTAGAAGGCCTGAGGTGGTGCCATCCATGTTATGCTAGCTTCCCAGGAAGGAGGCTAAATAACGCTCCGAAGTTAGGCTAAATTTTGGCTAGGGAAAAAACATTTTCAAAGAGGTCCTTAGAAATCTCACTTCAAGATATCTGAACTTAAATGGGTTCTGTGGGTACCCACAAGTCTGAGCTGAGCATCTCAAATTAATTTTCAGGTTTCCAGCTTTACATACCACTTCCATGTAGCATATACTGTTCACCGGCTATCCCTCCCAAAGATCCCGTTGCCCTAAAAAAGACTAAAGTGGGTCAACAGTATGTCCTTCCAAGAGGGTTCATTGCATGCTACTATTTTGTCTCTTCGACTACACTGTTATAGCAGTGCAGCACTGATTTAAAAGATATGAATCTAAAAGTAAAGAAAAAGTAAATTTCTTTCCATTCATTTAATTCGCAGTTAAAACACTCTGGTAAGAATTGCTTTAGCTGGTTAATATGGACTTCAAAAATGTTTTTAAATGCAAAATTACAGTATTTTAAACCTGCGATTAATTATGATTAGAAAATATAAATAAACTACTTCAAATAACAATAACCAGCTGCAATTCAGGTCAGGTCAGACGATGCACAATGTCTCATCCAGCAGCAAAGAAAAATTCTGGTAAAGCTTTAGAGAAACAAACCACAGTGGCAATTATTTCAGACCTCCAGGGCCGCTAACCTTTAGAATACAGGGATTCAAGTTGAAAATTGGTGGACTGGTCCTTTAAGTAGTGGATTAAGCACAAAATACTTGCATCCTATGGATGTGTTCTGATCAGGCAGGTTGCTCACAGGCAATAATTGCGGTCATGAGTGACATCAAAATTGCCAGGAACACTCGTAGTATACTACACCTTTCATCCCAGCAGCTTTGCGCCAATAATTTTACAGGCGCTATGCACCTGCCTGATATAGAACTGGTTGTCCATGCTGCAGAGATTCATAGTCTAAAAGTCACGGGTGTCCTTCACATCCCACCACTCCTGTTATTGTTGCTGCCTGACCTGGATGGCCTCTCCAAAAGACACACTTTGCTTCGCAGGACTGCTGTTAATCCTTTAAGAGAGCTATGAGCCTACCCATCTGCTCCTGCATAACCTGTAAAAAAAAACGCAGCCTATTTCATAGCACTGTGCTTAATACTTTATTATCTGAGATGTCATCTTAGTTTACCAACTGGTGTCTTAACTGGCAACACAACTGTGTCGAGTTCAAATTATATTTAATTCGCATGAAACACATTTTTTCTCTGTTGCTAGTGAGAAAGCATTTATCCAGTAATCTCTCGCTTTTGGCTTTTGTCCACTGATGTGCACAATATATGACCTGTCCTCCTGCTGAGGGGAGCAGACACATTAGGAGCAATGAAGCTAATGATATCAGAGCACTCTATAGAGCACATCAGTGCACAGGGATGACAAACCTGTCAGAAGGCATAATCTAGGAGGAGGTCGTAACATCCTCAGAAAAGCGTAGCGATTTGCACTTCTTTCTCTGCCATCCCCTAATAATGGAGCACCAATAAATTCCTTACCTGCCACCAGGCAGCGAGTTCACACGTAATAGCCAATGGCATTAAGGGATGAAACATATCAAGGAAAATGGTTGTCTTGCTGGGAGCCTATAGACCTTGTTTGAGTCTTAATTTTCAAAGATGCCCTGAAACCTTTTATCACTGGCTTGTTTTGAGGTGATTCCTCTTTTTTACTCTCTTCAGTAATAGAGTCTGCATGTCACCAGATGTCCTGTAGGTGTGAAACAACAAAATATTCCTCTCACACTCCGGAGGTAAACGCACTGCAGCATACTATATTGGAGTTGCTGTAAGAATTGGGCAAAGTGCAGTTGTCTTTACCTGGAATTGACCAGGGGTGGGGGGAGAAATTGATTCTTAGATGCATCAGGATTCTCTCTTGAAAGATTATGTCTTGATGTAGAAAAGTCAATCATCAGAAATTCATAACCCAATTCTGGACATCATGGTTGCCTGTAACAATTTTGTAAGACCAGGCTTTATGTTCTTCACAGCTGAACCAACTGGATGACGAAATGTAACGGACGTAAATACGTGCGTTGTGAAATTCCATACTAATATTCCATTATAATGAGCTTTTAGTATGCCAAAACAGTATGAGGTTTTTTAGTATGTCCCAACCTTAGTATGAAACCAATAGTAAGTGAATTGCATACTATTTCCAATAAAGTATTATAGTATGGCCCTAAAATAATTTCACAATATTTCAGGGTATTTTGGCGATAACGGTATTCTTGACAATATGACAAATTAGTAATAAAAACACTGGACTGGAACAAAATAAGTTATATAGTTTTACATGTCAACCTAACAGTTTGCCTTCAAATATTCAGTAGAAACTAAAGAAAAATGATCTGAGAGAGCGAGTTGGATTCAGATTCTGTATACAATATTAATAGTTCAACAAAATAAAATCTACCACAAATTACACATTTTAACACCCTGGGATCTATACATATACATAAAGAGGTGATTACCTTCTCTTTCGGCAAAGTCCTAAATTATTGAGTTGGGTTTTTTTTCCACCTGGACCTTTATGCTCTGCCAATTCTCCTCTAATCATCACACTGGAAGCTGCGACAGGCTGTTATGATACCAGAACAGTCGCACATTCACATATATGTAGTTTTTTGTTGAGCCACGAGCATCATGGAGGATTATATCACCAAAGGTTTATGACAAAATCACTTGACAACACCGAGAAGGAGAGATGCTGTGCTGTTGCCGGAGGAGCCGCTGAATGGGTTCCCTCTGAGCAGTAAATCACTAAAAGAGTCTGAGAAGTCAAGGGCTGTTAATAAAACATTCAGGACACCACAGTTTATTCCACACTACTGAAGCTGCTCCTCTTTTTGGAACCACTGCGGAGTCAGTAATAATTTCACTTTTAGCTATGCTTGCTGTTGCCGATGGTAACAGTATGATGTATATATGACAACAAGTAAAAATAATAAGTATCATGATATGACTTTTTGATATCATATTAAAAATTATACCGGCATTATACAACGAGATGATATGGCACACCCCTAATGCAAATACTGACAATATGCCAGCATAAATGTTCCACAATGGGTTAGCATGAGCAGATGGATACAATCCCTCTAGCACCCTGTGGTTAAAAATCTAGCGTGTGGAAGCAACTTCTATGAAGCTGGAAGGAAAAGGTACCTGAATGCAAGTAAATTCAGCTCCTTATTTTAATAATGGATCATTACAAATGCGTTATGTTTTAAAAGTAGCAAGTATTAACACAGTAAGAAAAAAAAAATCACAGGAAACAGAGCAATGACTAACTAAAAAGATGACACTATACCCTCCACCTCCTGATGACAAAGTCAGCTATCACTTAGAAACACTGATATGATACAAATGAAACACAAATGTTAATGTATCCATGGTGTGCAGAAATGTACAATGCCAGCATTTTGTTCGGGGGACTGGACTGATCATGTGGAGGAAGGCTTTGTTTCGATGTGTGAATAGAGATAAAAGCAGTCAAGTATTTTTACATTTTTACAATAAAATAAAGCTTAAATGTCTATATAACCAATAAATAGCATCCAGTTCAAAATGAATTCAACTGAACACATTTGGAACATGACTGATGTCGATGAAATAACACTTGAGCTCAGCTGACGGGGCTGTGAGGGTACATCAGGCTAACACGGCTGCTGTATCAGATCTCTAGCTTAGTGATATGAACTGGAGATGTTTTGGCATTATATTCACATTACAGGTGGGTGGTTGTCAAAGATTCTTGCACTGTAAATATCTTATGAAATCACTACTTGTCATCCCTGAGTTATGTATTCATATTTAGGTGTTGGGTGAAAAATATATATTGATTGTGTCAATATGTGTTGGTGTCTCCTAACACAATATGTGCTCATTCAAGACTTCAACAACAGCTCCTTGTATTTTTTTTTCTTTCTCAACAAAACATAAGATAAATCTGTTCTATCTCTCATGTTGCTGGTGTTTGTAAGAAGTGTGTTATGACAAGATGTATGTATTCAGATCAGGAGAAAGGAAGGGGATGTTTTGTCTTCCCGACATAGGTTGGATGTCAGAGATAATAGAAAAGATTGGTGAATGGGTCTGAATTTTGAAGCATACCTGTGTTAATCCTGCTCTAGATTGCTGTGCTGAGACTGCTTGTATTTACATATGCAGAGGATCCCGCTGTTTTGAGCACACCATTGACAAGACAGAGCAATTAATCATCCCCAAATACTCCCGCCGTGCAACAGACGACCCTTGCAGAACATGCTGCCACAGAGGGTGTGCAGGTGTGAATCAAGCTGCAAGAAAAAATCTCAGAGCCAGCCTCTTCCTCAATCTTATTTGTTTGCCACGACTATCTCTGTATTCAACAGAAATCATACACCTAACATTTGCTCCCGCCCTCCTTTTAAATAAAGGATGTTTTTTAATGATAAATCAATTTAAATTACATTGAAACTAACTACAAAGGGATTACACTATCACCTTTGTTACATGGTGGTGTTAGGAGATAAGTACAAGTAAACAATCCCATATTGTTGTGATCAAATCTTATTTAATGCTTGTTTTACAACCATTTTAACATTCTATCTGAATCTTCTATCTAAAGTTTTGTGAGTTTCAGTGATTCTCTATATTATACACAGGGCATCCATTCAAAACAGAGCAAACGGCTCTCATTGGACCACTCTGTATAGATAAAAGTGTTGTGAATGTTTCAGTGTCACTCACTCAAAGACAAACTATTTGTTTCTCTCCTAAATCAACTGCTTTGGAAGTTTTAAAGGCTGTTGACGAATAGATAAATATTCAAAACTGCACTGGTTGTCTTTTTTTGGCCACTAGGGAGCAGGAGAACCCTAAAACAAGTATACAGACACACAAGCCTGACATACTATGGCTGAATCCGAAATGTCCACACTTGCAGACTCGCGTACATTGCAGAGGCGTTCAGGGCAAGTCTGGGAATGCTTAGTGCTGTCCACACCCACAATTCAACCAGTCCATGAATGTGACGGATGTGACGTGTTTTTCCAATTGTCTAAAAAATAATTATTGACAGTTAGGCCTATTAAAATGCTGCTTGGATTGTGTAGGCCAGAAATAATATTCAACCACATCATGATACAGAAATATTTATAAGTATAGGCTGTAGAGGGAATGAAAATGCATTTAATCTTTGTAGCCTATCAGGCTGCGCAGTGTAATAGACTACAAAACAAATTGGCCAAAAAACATGGAGAAAATCTTCCAATGTAAGTAATACCCAATTTATTGAGTTAGCCTATAGTCCTGTCCTAATTTACAAACATTTTAATTTTGTGTGTGTAGCCTGTTACATAGAGATGTATGAATACATTTTTGTTGAGTCACCAAAAATGCTATACATGGGATTTTTATCTTGTTATCTGCAGGGACAGATGAGTAGACACTATTCATCAACTCATATGGCATATATCCTGTATGAATATGACAGAAGTGATAGTTGCTGTTTCTACAGCAAAAAGTAAAACAGTCTTGAGGACTGTCTATCAGCCAGTTGCAGTGTCTGTCCTCACAGGCTTTACATGACAGGAAATACGTCGCACTACGTCCAATTGTAGTCCGTGAGGGCTCAGTCCCCAACACCAGAGGGTGAACATTTGGATTCAGCCAATCACATTCAAAGCTGCTATGCTTTGCTTGTTAGCAAACAATTGCATATTTACACATCTAGCAGACACATAGCTACAATATAATATAATTGGAGTTATGTACAATATTCCAAACAACAATTTAGTTGGTGTCCACAGACGCATAGCTTTCTTATCCGCCTATTTGCATAATTTGTTTCTCTGTCACGTGGTGATGAACAGGTGGCTCATACACTTCTCCACCAAAATTAGTGCAGATATGCAGATGTTTTTAAACACAGGAAAACCTGCTAAGAAGCAATCGGCAACAGATTCCTTTCCCATTGCCAATGGACCAGTACACCTTTCTGTTTTTTTTGTCTTCCAGTAAGAGGTGTGGACGTTATGAATGTGCTGGAAAACAGGGTTGGTAATCAGTAGAAAGCAGCATGGAGGCCAGTGAAAATTGTCTGGTGGTTACTTTTTTGTATCTGTTAATTATTCAGTTTCTCAAACTTGGTGCAAACTAAATTGGCTAAATCATTTCCATCACCGCCAATCAGAGCTGGAGCCGATAGATATCCGTGACTACTGCAGAGTCATTTGTCCCAGGAACGAATACAGAATGAAACCTTTCCCATAAAAACACAAAAGCCAGAAGTTAGTGGGTTTTGAGCAGGAAAGGGCTTTACATGGGGTTCATCTGAGGTTGTTTGCCAAAATAGGTTGCTTACTGCTCGTTTGAAAGTTGACAACCTCAACCACACAGCACGTAAGAGCTGGAATGGTTATCAGTTATTCACTGCCAATGCACAGTAAAAGTACTTTTAAAGACGACAGTGATACTCTAAAGATATGGCATGTCTACTAAAAAATGTAACACTAAAAGATCATCTGAAACAGAGTTCTACTGTAATGTTTGGCAACACTGCTAAAGATGGTGTGATTCTCTAATGACTGCGTCAAACTCTTTTACTGTGCATTTAGAAATCAATAAACTACCTCATCTGCAAACACTGCATACAGAGTCTGTACTACTCCATGTATTTGTCATACAGTATA